>NC_085873.1:1544112-1601612 GCF_034702125.1 Engraulis encrasicolus
AGGACCCACCTCTGGCCCAACAAATAATAAAAAATGAAATGGATATTCAACAGCAACACAGCAACAAATACTATTTAAATTTGTAGAAAATGATTTCAGGGCCCTCTTGGAATACCTTCACGGCCCACCAGTGGATCTCAGCCCAGAGTTTTAGAATCCAGGCCCTGTCCTCCAGTTACAAGGTCTAGTTTTGAATCTGTGTAGGGAGTCATGACGGCTTAGCGTGGTGACCTTGCACAGATGTATTACACTTTTGTATTTTTGTTTATTCTTGTAAATATTTGGAAAGATAAAACCTGTTATAAATGTATAACATCATAGTGGTATGGAAGTGAAATTTAAGGGCCAGCTGCACCTTTGCGCCTTTAGTAGCCTATAAGGAAGGGCTGTGGTGGTCTGAAACGCCTCAAGAATAAAATTGATTAAGAGGGAGCTCATTGATGTGTGTTTTTTCCTTGCCTTACATTAGAGTGGTGACTTCACCTATGGTGTGAGCCTATAATATACATTTCGTGTAGGCTAAGAGATTGAATCATGATGTAAAAGGGCCTACTTTGCGAAACAAATTCTATGTAGAGGTATCAAAAGTAAAAGTAAAAGTTAGAAAAACAAACACAGTTTCCTTACAAAACAGGTAACATACCTGAGTAACCAGTCAGCCTGTGTACTTGTCTTACGATCAGCTAAGCCTGCGTTGGTTGGATCAACTTTGTGGTGTGTTCTAGATTTTTCAGTAACACAGTCTATCTACTTCATTAGGTACAATGTGATAACTGGTGAAACCGCTATATAATATCATGTGCTAGAGTTGTGCTTACACCATCGATTTACTTTTACTTTCATCTTTACTTATACAGTACTTTTAAGCCCTCTGTAAATACATGAATGTGTGCCCCTGTACAGGGCTCCATGAGCTGCTGGCCCTGCTGACGTCTCAGCTGCATCCAGATGCCAACCAGAAGGAGGACCTGGTGTTCCTCAAGGAGGTCTTCAGCGAGAGGAGTCTGGGGTTCCTCATGAAGGTACACACACACACGCACACACACACACGCACACACGCACACACAGTATTTATCACATTATTATACTTGCATATACAGTAGAATGAATTGAATAAATAAATTCATTAATTGATGAGTGGTGTATGTCTGGGTGTGGTCACAGCAAGGTGTTTGTGTCTGTGTCTGTGTTGTATTTTAGATCCATGAAAGGCTGAGGTTGTACCAACGGCAGAGTCCGACACCAGTATTGAACAGTGCCTCCTATCTGGCTGAAGACGTAAGTGTGACACTTCTGCTAACTCTATGTCTGTGTACCGGTAGTTAGCACTCATCCCTGTTGATCTTAACCTTATTTCCAGAGCATGGGGAGGACCATTTTCTAACGATAGACTTAACAAAGCGCTGTGGGAAAATTGAGAAAGGACGTCTGTGACTCCATCCCGGACAACAATTCCGTGACCCCAACAAAAAAACATATTTTGTGTCCATATAGGTCCGTGTTCATCTCATGGAATTCTGTGAGATCAGCCTGGTGGTGGGGGTCTTCATCATGACCGGCTCTTTATGACCACCATCACTAGGACCAGATTAATGCACAGGCTATGGCTGAAAAATTGTGGAATTGTGACAGGATGCAAAATTGAAAATGTCATGTGTTGTGTTGAGTAGAGTTGGTAGATATGTTTTCCTTAATTCGTAGCTTGTAATTATGACACTGTCTATGTCAATTTGTCACGAAATTTGCCTTCCGGGGGCCCCACAGCAAACTTTAGCCTAGGGGTCCCAGGCGGTCTTAATGCTGCCCTGACCATCACCAATCCTATTTCATCATCCCCACCAACCGCCACTATTGATTATTCTGCCAGTGGAGCAATCAGAAATTAACCTCAGAGCCCTGGGCTAGCAAAGGGCCAAATAACACATAAATTGGGTGCAATGGAAATGTCATTGGCTACCCTACCGTGTTTTGAATCTCTTGCACTTCTTGATGTTATCTCGCAAGCAAAAATATATAAATAAATAAATTAAAGAAAGAAAGAAAGAAAGAAAGAAAGAAAGAAAGAAAGAAAGAAAGAAAGAAAGAAAGAAAGAAAGAAAGAAAGAAAGAAAGAAAGATTAAAAATAAAACTGTGAGGTGCAACCCAATTGTGCTATTATAAATATATAACAAATTGTGCTTTCACAAAACATACAAATTCACACCCAGACCCCTGTGCAAACCAGCATTTTATGTAAAAAAAAAAAATACTACACTGTATAGCAGTATACTATACCATATGTTGTCATTTCATCTGCTCCAACCTCTACAATTGATCCTTAACCTCCGGCCCCAGGGGTCCAGAAAATGACCAACCCAGATGTAATGTAAATATAATATAGCCTACTATGGTATGTAAGTCTTCTATGTGCTGTAAATGGGGTCTAGGGAAGTCAAATGGCTCCATCAGCCAGTTCCATCATATGGAACCTTCACTATTGATCCTTCTCCGTCCTCGTGGAGAGCAATCAGAAATTAACCTAAGGAAGACCCCAGGGTCCAGCAAATTACCAAATAGACGTCAGATGGAAGGCAGACATGTTTGCCGAATTTATTGCTTAATAGCCCTTTCTGTCAGAGAGGCAAAATCAAACTCTTTCCCACTTCTCTCTCTCCTCATCTCTCTCTCTCTCTCTCTCTCTCTCTCTCTCTCTCTCTCTCTCTCTCTCTCTCTCTCTCTCTCTCTGTCTCCACGCTGATTTATCCCTTCTCCATGCCGTTTGAATTCATCAGTGCTTAGGCCATCTGGAGACCAGTGGACGTATGCAGGGCTGCTAAGGGGGAAAGAGCTGCAGACATTTGCAGGGCTGCTAAGGGGGAGAGCTTGTTTATTGGTCTCGCTCTTGGCAGTGCCAGTCAATACAGGGGTACGTTTCTCGAAAGCATAGTTGTTAGCCAGTTAGCAACTTCAGTAGTTGCCAATGGGAAATTGCATTGCAACCAACAAAGCAGCTAACATAGTAAGCAACTATTGTTTAGAGAAATGCACCCCAGTACTGGCCGTACTGTGTGGAGTAGTGGCTCTAGATCCTTTTCCTGCCTGGCCACCCTTTTGGACCTACGAATATTTTTGCGACACCCGCCGCCCTCCTCCCTCTTTATTAACATTACAGAATATAATATATAAATCACAGGGAATGCCTGAATAAACCTGTTTACCACAAGTGAATATTCGTATTAACAATTTATGGAATGGTTATATCATATTACCGTATATTAAAGCATAAGGTTTTATGCTATCAGTCTGTTCGCAGTACCTCCGCGACCCACCTTAAGGTCCTGGACCTGGTCAGGCGGCCCGCCATATGGTCCTCTTATCTGGCCAATGCCATGGTGCTATTTTTAACACTGTAACTGTGGTGCAATGGTGGTATTGTAATAGTTACAGTGGACAGTGATGAGCTAAATGATGATGATGATGATGATGGTGATGATGATGATGATGATGATGATGATGATGATGAAATGACAAAGAAGAAGAAGATGATGATGATGATGATGTTGATGAAGAAGATGAAGATGAAGATGGGAGTTGATGCTGATGCTAGCCTCTAATTGGTCCTGATAGTGCCCTGTTGTGATTGGCAGGTGGTGGAGGAGCTGCAGAGTGGAGCACTGGATGGAGACGAGAGGGAGCTGTTCATGCTGCTCACCACACCTCATGTCAAGGTACAGTATCAAAACAAGCAGAGAGAGAGAGAGAGAGAGAGAGAGAGAGAGAGAGAGAGAGAGAGAGAGAGAGAGAGAGAGAGAGAGAAAGAGAGAGAGAGAGAGAGAGAGAGAGAGAGAGAGAGAGAGAGAGAGAGAGAGAGAGATGGGGGGAGAGTTTGATTTTGCCTCTCTGATAGGGCTTATTAAGCAATAAATTCAGCAAACCTATCTGCCTTCCATCTGATGTCTATTTGGTAATTTGCTGAGAGAGAGAGAAAGAGAGAGACACCTCCACAGCTCATGTCAAGGTACTGTAGGAACAAAGAAACACACACAGTAATTCAAGTTCATTATATTTGGCAGTAGCTGTTATCCAAATTGACTTGCAATCAAGGACATAATCCTAGCATACAACACTTGCGATACAAAGTGCACAGGAAATATAGAACAATAAGTGCTTAGGAGGGCTAGTGATTCTTTTTATCTTATTTTAAGCACACTAACACAGGGTTACAGAAAATAGAGTAGACACACACACACGCACGCGTGCACACACACACACACACACACACAGACACACACACACACACACACACACACACACACACACACACACACACACACACACACACACACACACACACACACACACACACACACACACACACACACACACACACACACACACACACACACACACACATTCATTCAGCAGCAAAATCACCTCTGTGTGTCCAAAGGAGAACAATAATGAAGGAAAACAAAAAACAGGAAGATTAGATCACTGGGGGTCTACGCTGTTACGTACAGTATGTCACATAAGTGAGTACACTCCTCACATTTTTGCAGATTTGTAAGTTTATCTTTTCATAGGACAACATTAAAGAAATTTCACTTTGACACAATGATTAGTGATCAATGATTAGCCAACACAGCCCCTTGTCTACCGGTTTTTAATCTGGGGTGTGCTCACTTTTGTGGGTACATTCAAACACTAATGGCTGTACGTATGTTGATTTTTTTTGTGAGTGAGCAACACATTTAACCAGTTATATGTGTCGTTAACAGGTCACTAATCATTGTTTCAAAGTGAAATGTATTTAATGTTGTCCTATGAAAAGACAAATTTGCAAAAATGTGAGGGGTGTACTCACTTATGTGACATACTGTACATGCTTTATCTGTTTCTAGCAGACACATTACCACGACACACTGATCCACTCTCATTAAGCCACCACCGCTAATTAATTTCAACTCAAACGCGTACCATAGGAGACAGAAAAAAATCATAAACACGCATTAAACATGCTCAGACAAGACTCAGAAGAAGCTGGTAATTATGTCAACACAAGCAATTACATGAAAAAGGAGAGGGAGGAGAGAGAGAGAGAGAGAGAGAGAGAGAGATGTGGAGAGAGAGAGCGAGAGAGAGACAGAGAGAGTTGAACAGAGAGAGAGAGAGAGAAAGGGGGAGAGAGAGAGAGAGAGAGAGAGAGAGAGAGAGACAGAGACAGAAACAGAGACGCAGAGAGAGAGAGAGAGATGTGGAGAGATGGAAAGGGATAGGAGAGAAGGGGGCTGAGGGATGAGCAGAGAGAGAGAGAGAGAGAGAGAAATGCCATCAGATGACATTTCTATAGCCTTCACTAATTGCATTCGCTCTCTCATTCCCTTGGCAAGCTTCTCTTCTCACCCACTCCCTTCCTCCCTACTAATCTTTTCTTTCCCTCCTCCTTTTTCATCACTCTTTTGGTACTTGTGGTCACTGTAATGCACTTTAGTGCCTCTACAGATTAGAAACGCAGAGTTAATTCAACACTCTTATGACAATAATGTGGTCCGACTCGAATTCAGTGTTAAATTCAACTTTTTGACTGTTAACACTCTGAAGCCACATATGCTCTAAAACAGTGTTAAATGCAACCCTCTGACTGTTCATTCAACAGCCAAAAAGATGGATTGTCACTAAATTAGTTCGAACCATATATTACAGAACACTGACTCTGAGTGCCCTTCATCTGTGTGTAATGACGATTGAATCGCACCACAAATTTCCCCTAGCTCTGCCGCCCTCCTTCTTGTCTCCCTGCATGTGTTCCCAAGCCAGTGGCATCATGTGACATGTCTCCTTCATTTTCACCTTTCCTGTCTGCCCACTACAGAGGAATATCAGCGTGTCACTTCCCTCCCTCCTGCCCCCACCCCATCTCAACCTCATTATCTTCTCCACCTATCATTCCCTCTGCCTTTTTTCTGTCTGCCTGTCTCCTTCTCTCTCACTCTAGGTCTCTCTGTCCATTAGTCCTCTCATTTGTCTGTCTGCCAGTCTGTCTGTCTGTCTGTCTGTCTGTCTGTCTTCCTGCCTTCATCTCTCTCAATGTCAGCATGTCACATAGGGGTGTAAATCACAGCCTCCATGACGATACGATTCTGTATCGATTTCTTAAGGGAGCATTTCGATTATTTTCGATACTTAAGAATGCCCCACGATACGAATCGATTCGATTTTTTCCAATTACTTTTCCAATTTTTTATGTTATGGAGCTAGGGCATTGTACAGGGGCCAGCCATTCGATTATTTTCGATACTTAAGAATTCCCCGCAGTACGATACGATACGATTAGATCGGTTGCCATTGGATGGATGCATTGATACATTTCGAATATTATTTACACCCCTAATGTCACACGATGTCCCTTGGCATTGCTAATTTCCACGATGCCACAAAGTGGAATGTGCGTATCCCCATTATGCACAGTGTTTCTGCCAGTGGAACGCTAAAACAGTCGTTGAAATGATTTTACCACCATAATACTACACTACAATGACATTACACAGTACATTTAGGTATACGATGCGCTTGCCAGTCTGGTAGCAGCCAATTTCAAACGGGCAGAGTGTTAACAGGCTAAAAATGGGAGCAAACCACAATGTGTAAGAGACAGATGTCATACAGTGCTGTATTTCTGCTTAAAACGAGTACGTAAAGCCGTTATAATGGTTAGGGAGTTGGACTGTAGATCAGTGTTTCCCAACCTTTTTTGTCTCGCGTACCCCCTAAGCCTCTTAGTTGTGCCATGAGTACCCCCTAATTCATGTTCTATATCGCTTTCTCTCTCCTGATGTGACTGCTCCATACATTTGTTATAATAATAACATTTTCCCAAGTACCCCCTGCAGTGTGCTCGTTTACCCCTAGTGGTACACGTACCCCTGGTTGGGAAACACTGCTGTAGATCACAGGGTTGCAGGCTATAGATCACTTCTATTCTTTCTTTTGATCTGTCCCTTGTTTATCGCTTTCTGTGTGTGTCTGAGTTTGCCAGACCCCTGAAGTAAAACTGTCCTAATGTTACATCTCACCCCCATCCCACTCTCCTCTGTGTCCTCAGTGGAGAACAACAGCAATAGGGCATACTTCTCCTTGCCCCTAGTCTTTGGCATTGTTGCTTTTTTAAGATTGTTTGTTTTTGCTTTTGTTTTCCTTCTCGCCCCTATGTCAGCCCCCAGTCTTCTGACTTTTTGACTCTACCCTAGATTATACATTATTTATCTATACCCTTGCAATGTCTCAATCCATATTGGCATATCTCTCTCTCTGTGTATGGTGTGTATGTGTACATGTTATATATATATCATTACATTACATTACCTGACACTTTTATCCAACTTGCAGTTATCCGACTTACAGTTATTTTACGGGGTATTGGGTAGAGTCCCTGGAGCAGTGTGGGGTTAGGTGCCTTGCTCAAAGGCACCTCAGCCATGGAGTGAGATAGGCAGCGGAAGGGTGGGATTCGAACCTGCAACCCTCTGATCTAAAGCCCATCTCCTTAACCGCTAGGCTACAACTGCCTCATATACTATCAGTCTGTACTGTAGTGTTTTGTCCTGCCCTTGCCCCAGTGAGTGCTAAGTGTGCATGATTCAGATTCTCTCTCTCTGTCTCTCTCTCAAACTTTATTGTGCCTTTGTTCTCTTTGCTCTCTTTTTTTCTGTCTGTCTGTCTGTCTGTCTGTCTGTCTGTCTGTCTGTCTGTCTGTCTGTCTGTCTGTCTGTCTGTCTGTCTGTCTGTCTGTCTGTCTGTCTGTCTCTCTGTCTCTCTGTCTCTCTGTCTCTCTCTCTCTCTCTCTCAAGTCAAGTCAAGTCAAGTCAAGTCAGCTTTTATTGTCACTTTCTTCATATGCACAAGTGACAAGTCATACAAGGAAAATTAAATTACGTTTTCTCTCTATACCATGACAGGACAGACATATACAAGACTGACATTTTACAGACTAGTAAGTAAAGTGCAAGACAGGGCAGGTAACAGTGATGGACTGGTAACAATAAGTGGTCAATAATAAATACAGTACAAATGAACATTTAACACTTAACATTTAACATTCAACATTCAACATTGAATTCTCACATTTCTCTCTCTCTCTCTCTCTCTCTCTCTCTCTCTCTCTCTCTCTCTCTCTCTCTCTCTCTCTCTCTCTCTCTCTCTCTCTATCTCTCTCTCTCTCTCTCTCTCTAGGCTGTATTGAGTGTACATGACACGGTGGCCCAGAAGAACTTTGACCCGATCCTCCCGCCGGTACCAGAGGACCTAGACGACGAGCTGGAGGAGGAGTCAGTCAAGATCGTACGCCTGGTCAAGAACAAGGAGCCACTCGTGAGTAGGGCAAAAGATAGATAGATAGATAGATAGATAGATAGATAGATAGATAGATAGATAGATAGGTAGATAGATAGATAGATAGATAGATAGATAGATAGATAGATAGATAGATAGATAGATAGATAGATAGATAGATAGATAGATAGATAGATAGATAGACAGACAGACAGACAGACAGACAGACAGACAGACAGACAGACAGACAGACAGACAGATACGTACACAGACAGACAGACACAGTAAAGCAAACTATGCCAAGAGAATTACTGCAGTGCATAGTTTTATTGATTTAATAGGGAGCTGTGAAATTTGACTGGAAGTTGAAAATTTGGGTGAAATGTTGTGTGGATAGCATTACAACTGCAACATTCCCTTGGTCTGTAGTATGTTGACATGAGGTGTATAAAAGTGTTTGTGTGTTTGTGTGTGTGCGTGCGTGTGTGTGCGTGCGTGCATGCGTGTGTGTGTGCGTGTGTGTGTGTGTGCGTGTGTGTGTGTGTGTGTGCGTGTGTGTGTGTAGGGTGCGACCATCCGGCGGGATGATGTGACTGGTGCAATAGTGGTGGCCAGAATCATGAGGGGAGGGGCAGCCGACCGCAGTGGTGAGTACACACACACACACACACACACACACACACACACACACACACACACACACACACACACACACACACACACACACACACACACACACACACACACACACACACACACACACACACACACACACACACACACACACACACACACACACACACAGAGAGCACATTGTACAACTTACAGGTTTCCCACTGGTGCTTGAATTCCTAGAAAATGCTTGAATTTCAATTAAGTGATTTCAAGGTTGTGAAAATGCTTGATTTTCTGGGGAAGTGCTTGAAAATGCTTGGAATTTGTGTCAAGTCGAACTCAGTAAGCCAAATAATAGAAATAAATTGTTCATGTACATCAATTTTAGGGTGTCGAATGGCAAATCCCATCTGACATCTCACTACCTCAGATTTTTTATTAGAATGCAGGAAATTGCTTCTTAAAAACACAACATTTTCTGGGGGAGGACCCCCATTTCCCCTTCCTGTGACCTATTAAAGGTGCTGGAAAACTGGAAATTTGGTGCTTGAAGGTGCTTGAAAAGTGCTTGAATTTGTTCATGAAAAAGGTGTGGGAACCCTGAACTTATCTTACAGAGTGTGTCTACAGGCCTTCATGCATCCTCGTACTGTCAGCTGACCTCAACTCAGTGGCGGAACAATTGTCCATAGGGCCCCAGGGCAAGACACTTGTAGGGCCCTCCATACGGCTTGCTCAGGTCAGATTAGGGACCTCAAGACCAATACAGGAGGGCCCTAGGCCCTGGGGCAAATGCCCTGCTCGCGCTCCCTATAGCGCCGCCCCTGCCTCAACTACCGCCACAATCATTACCATAGGAAAAAAATTGTAATTTCCTTCCGACAATGTGTTGGAGTAGTTACTAAGCATGTCACACCACATTCATCTGTGTGTTGTTGTTGTTGAGCATTAGCATTATTCAAATGACAGCGTGACAAAAAATATTTCACACAATCCCAGAGATTATGGCCAGCTTGCCTGATTACATTTAGCAGATTACAGCATTATTATTATATTGAGTAACATTGCTGCTATGGACATGATGATGATTATGCTCCTCCTCATCCTATCCATAGAAAGAGACAAAGGATTTGCTCTGTGTGTGTGTGTGTGTGTGTGTGTGTGTGTGTGTGTGTGTGTGTGTGTGTGTGTGTGTGTGTGTGTGTGTGTGTGTGTGTGTGTGTGTGTGTGTGTGTGTGTGTGTGTGTGTGTGTTTGTGTGTGTGAGTGTGCGTGCGTGCGTGCGTGCATGTTCGTGTAGGTGTCTGTGTGTGAGTGTGTGTATGTGTGTGAGCGTGTGTATGTGTGTGAGCGTGTGTGTGTGTGTGTGCGTGTGTGCGTGTGTGGTGCATGTGGTGTGCGTGTGTGTGTGTGTGTGTGTGTGTGTGTGTGTGTGTGTGTGTGTGTGTGTGTGTGTGTGTGTGTGCTCAGTAAATACCTGCTTATAGCCTACTGTAGCCTACATGGTTCGTGGCCATTCCCTGATTGCCCTGTATGCAATCTAAATATGCGTGTGCGTGTCTTTTTTGATAAGCATGTCGGAGGGTTTACAAGGCATTACCACACTGCAATCATCTAAATACTCTGTGTGTGTGTGTGTGTGTGTGTGTGTGTGTGTGTGTGTGTGTGTGTGTGTGTGTGTGTGTGTGTGTGTGTGTGTGTGTGTGTGTGTGTGTGTGTGTGTGTGCGTGCGTGCGTGCCTGCGTGCGTGCGTGTGTGTGTGCGTGTGATGTGAGCCAGGTCTGGTGCATGTGGGAGATGAGTTGAGGGAGGTGAACGGCAACCTCATCATCCACAAGAGACCAGACGAGATCAGCCAGCTACTGGTACGTTGCCAAGCAACCACGTGGGCACCACATAAACAACACAGAGCATTACAGCCATTGTGAAAATATGCACTTAAATTGATGTTTTAAAACGCTTAAGACACACCCCCTTGTTATACATTTTTCTATTTTCCAGAATGGCAACGACGTAGTCATAATGTATTACTAGCCACTGTGTAAAGTCGTAGTGAAGTGATAAAGTCCTAGTAAAGTCCTTCCAGCAACTATTACAGCATCCCACTGATGGAACGGTGTTCATTATGAGTAGCCTACACATAATTGACACAAAATGACTTTGAGACATTTACCAGAACATTTTCATGTTTAAATGCAAAATGAAATGGACAGAAAATGTAATTACATATCGGAAATGCTAACATGATAAAGTAAAAGCAATTTTAAAATCAATTCTACATTCTTTGCAGTCCCAGTCCCAAGGCTCGATCACACTGAAGATAATCCCCGCCATCAAAGAGGAGGACAGAATCTGTGAAAGCAAGGTACACTTCCTAGACTTAACACAAACTAGACTTACAAGTCATACCAATTAGCATCAAGTTATGCATCCAAGATACATATTCATATTTAATCAGTAATGTATACAGGATGATCAATGAACTTATGCAAGTGTAACTTTAGGGGCATAGGATGTATACTGTAGATGACAATTTGGCCTACCTATTGTTAAGTAAAATCCCTACCACATTTACCATCCAACCATGGTTGAATCAGCTGTAACCTGTGTTATATTGGAAAGAAAATGTAGACGGGTTTTTACATTTCTAAACTACGTTCACCTGTCTTTCGACAGCTCTGCAACACATATGTCCTTCTAGTCTTCTCTCATGCAAATGTACATAAGGGCACTGTACCAGAATGCTGTTCCAGTCTAAAATGTTCTCCCAACGTTCTCTACAGCAAGTGTATATGAGGGCCCTGTTCTGAGAGGGGGATGTGCAATATGTATTTTTTTTGGCATTACTTTGGACGAATGTTTGATGTTTGTTAGGGCCAAGTTGAAAAAACTATACTGACAGCGACTGTCTGTTTTGTTCCACGTTTCCTTGTGTAGTACGCCTGTATATGTGTGCTATTTTTTCTGTCTGCTGTGCTGTTTCTGCTGTTACTGTGCATCACCCTCTCGTGTCCAAACTAAATTTCTCTCCTGAAGAGTCAATAAAGGTGTATCTTATCTTCTCTTCCAATCTAAAATGCCCCCTCATATCGTTCTCTCCTGCAGGTGTACCTGAGGGCGCTGTTTGACTATGTGCCGTTCGAGGATAAGGCAACCCCATGCCAGGAAGCGGGCTACCCATTCCACCGCGGCGACATCCTACAGGTAGACAATCCAACATATTTGATAACTTTTTATTATTTTTTAAGTCCACAAGGTTAGGTTAGTTTCGTTTTTTTATTAGTTTCCACCTGGGAGATTGTATTTGTCTCGGAGACAAGGAGGTTGCAGCACCATAAAAGCAACAGCAACCAACAATATAAAGTGGCATACAGTATACTGTATAGTAGCCTACATATATACATTACCAGTAAGTAGTAATGTAATGAAGAGTTGCACAAATCCCTTCAAGACCAATATGCACTAAAACAAGTCGAGACCAAGACAAGAACAAGACCACGTGAAAATGTATCTACTATTCACTTATTCATTTTTATGCAGATATATTCCTTAAATCTCAAACATTTCATCATTAAACACACTCAGTTTGTCCCATGTATGAAATGTGTATATATTGTCAACACTGACCCTCTGATGAAGACAGAAGCTACACTGTCGAAACATGTCAGGAAAAAACACAACTTTTACATGTCTAAAAAAAAGAAAATAACGAGTACTAATTTAACTGATTAACTGATTTATTAGACATAACAAATGTTACAGGTACATACTGCTGTTCCTTGCCTTACGTTGCAGGTGGTGAGCCAGGACGATGCCACCTGGTGGCAGGCCAAGCGTGTTGGTGACAGCAACCTGCGAGCCGGACTCATCCCCTCCAGGCAGTTCCAGGAGAAGTAAGGACAATACAATGTACCACAAAATACACACACACGCACACACACACACATGCACGCACGCACGCACGCACGCACGCACGCACGCACTCACGCGCACACAGACACACACACACACACACACACACACACACACACACACACACACACACA
Organism: Engraulis encrasicolus; assembly: GCF_034702125.1. Lineage (NCBI taxonomy): Eukaryota > Metazoa > Chordata > Actinopteri > Clupeiformes > Engraulidae > Engraulis > Engraulis encrasicolus. Next base: position 1,557,081 of record NC_085873.1, read on the forward strand.
CACACACACACACACACACACACACACACACACACACACACACACACACACACACACACACACACAGTTTATTTCCCCTGTTCCTGTTCCAGTGTATTTACTTCATGTGTAGGCTAATGCTATATACCGATTATTAGCATATCAGATAGATAGTTTTCTACCTTTAAGCAGAGTTGGAAAGTAACTAATTACTTTACTCGCGTTACTGTAATTGAGTAGCTTTTTTGTGTACTTGTACTTTTTAAACTACTTTTTAAAATTTGTAATTTTACTTTTACTTGAGCACATTTTCTTTCGAGTAATGTACTTCGGTACATTTTACAGCACAATCGTTACTGAGTTTAAAAAAAAACAAACCTCTAGAATTCTAGCCTAGTTTATAAAGAGTTGGCGCGTGCAACCTCTCACTCAAACACTGATGGCTGACATGGAGGCTGACGATGGAGATTCACTTAACTCAGAGGAGATCAACATTAGCTGTTCTTCCTCTAACCCAGTGCACCCCTTGCACATCTAGAGGCAGAAGACGCTGATTGTTAAAAAGTAACTTTTTACTTTTACTCAAAGTAAATTTTACTTGAGTAGATTTTTTGACTGGTAAATTTACTCGTACTTGAGTACATTTTCAACAGAGTAACAGTACTTGTACTTGATTACAATATTTTAGTACTCTTTCCACCTCTACCTTTAAGCAAGTAGCCATGAAAGAGAAAATGCAGTGGCAGGTTCTAGAATGATCCCAAAACACATAAGAACCTCATTACCTCCAATGGGGATAGATAGATCAAAGGAGACATGAAAAAGAGAATACTTTACATGGAGGCAGGGCCGCTCACAGATTTGGCTGGGCCCGGGACAACATCATGTGAAGAGGCCCCTCACCTAACAAATGCAATGTAATCAGGACCCAATTTTGGGCCCCCATTCCCCCTGGGCCCGGTACAGGTGACCCCTTTGTCCCCCTGCATGGAGGGCACCAAATCCCCTAGTGTAGTGGCAGGGTATGACGAGTTCTACAATGACCCCAACATGATGAAAGCTCATTATCTTCGATGGGGAATAAGCACTGGACACCATGTACCCCACAGTCATCCGCACAGTCTTTTCTACAGCCATTATAGTGTCTATAAAAAGCTACCGCTAAGCATACATTTTGAACAAGCTGTGCTCACTTCTGCTCTGTCTCCGCAGTGCAGCGGAGCAACGGTTATGACCTGTAGCCTGTACCTTGTCAGTGATGGGTAACATGGATTCATTAGCAGGGTTGCCAGATGAGCCCAAAAAATGCTCAAAACCCGCCTGGAAGCATTATGTCCTGCCCAATTTCATTTTCAACTAAATTCTATTGATTTCTATGGCCAAACACTTGCAGGAAAACCCGCCCATATGCCCTTTTTACCCATTTTTACCCGCAGACGGCTGTCCTAAGCAGCCCAATTGGGTGGGAAATTGCCCAATCTGGCAACTTGGATTCATTAGTAAGAGCGCAGTAGCACAACTGGACAGGAAAAATTGAATATTTGGCCCTGGATTTCTAACTACTGGCTCTAGTTTGCCCACCACAAACCTACACAGTTAGTGCTAATGATTGTATGTGAGATAGTATCAGTTGAATGAGGAATCACATAGTTATAAACGGTAAATGTAAGCTTTGTTGCGAAGACTGAGCATACTCTGTGAATGCTGCAGCAACATACATACAGTATGTGAAGTGAATGTATCTACTATAGCGTATGTAATGTGGGCATGAATGTATTCTGAATATTATTCGGTACAAGTACATGCTACCGTATGTGAATGCATCATTACTCTTCTGACTGTGTCTATACAGTTGTACATCAACTGAATACCTACTTTATGAGAGTGTATATCAGTCCATGAATTATACTGTGAATGAGAACCGAAACAGTTATTTCAAAATATTGGGGAAAAAAACATGCACATAAAATGTATTTTCTTTATGTTTCGCAGGCGACTGAAGCACAGGATGAAAACGGGTACCTACCAGGGTCCCATATCCCCCACCGCTCCACCATGTGAGTGTTCCATTACCCAGAGTGCAGTGCGGCACGTCCCTTTGGCCACATGTCATTAACTGGGCTCGTTAAACGGTCAGGGGAGCATCGTTTTAAAACTGACAGAGAGGAATAATGGATTCGGTCATAAACAAGCTCTCTCTCCCTCTCTCTCTCTCTCTCTCTCTCTCTGTCATCACATGTGGGTGCATGTGTGAGAATGAAAACACCCACACAGACACATACATTACATGTAGGCACACAGACAAACACACACACACACACACACACACACACGCGGACGTGTGTGCGCAGGCATGCACGCGCACACACACACACACACACACACACACACACACACACACACACACACACACACACACACACACACACACACACACACACACACACACACATAGGGGTGGGCGATATGGCAAAAATGTTGTATCACGATTTTTTAACATGAAATCACGATTTCGATTTTTTATCACGATCTTCCATCCAAAAAATAAAAACAACAAAAAACAACTTTCATATACTTGCAATTTGTAATTTGCAGTCAATAAAATGTTAACACACTGATGATACTCTCATAAAGTGTACAATTGGAATACAATAATGTAAAGAATAAAGTGAAGACAACAACACAAGTGAGAAAACGTCACTCTGATACTGATAATAAACATCCTCACTGCAAGACGATCTATACGATTTCTCCAATTTGGCAGATTCGAGACGATATTTTACTCAATATCGCGATTCACGATATAATATCGTCATATCGCCCAACCCTACACACACACACGCAATGCAAACACACACAATGCACACACAATGCAAATTCGCAGATATTTCAGTAACACTGTGGTGTGCTTGCTTGCTTAATGCGTAGGTGCGTGCGTGCATGCGTGTGTGTGTGCGTGCGTGCGTGCCCGCGGCATACGTGCGTGCGTGTATGTATGAGTGAGTGAGTGTGTGTGCGTATACACCTATGCATGTGTGTGTGTGTCTGTTAATCTGTCTGTCTGCAGGCTCATCCACATTCTGTATGTGTGTCTGAGTTTGGGCATCGAATCCACGTCTTTGTCCATATTTGTGTCTGTGAGTGGTGTTTTTGAAAATCCTGACAAAAATCACCATATTCCAGAATATTCTACCAGGGTTAATCCCCTGATGTTAAACTGCAAGCTGCCTGTCATCTCATTTTTAAACCACAGAAAAGCAGCTCTTTGAATATTTCTGTTGCACACTGATGGCCAACATTTGGGCAATCTCGATCTGACCCAGATTCCGTGCCCTCTGCTTCAGACAAGCATCAAACAAGCATCAGCTCTCTGTAAATGCTTTTACAGCATGGCTTGGCTTAGGATTGGTCAAATATGACCACAGGACAGGTCAGATTTTAAGCCGTATTTGGCAACATGCTGTCTGACACACAAGACAGATAATCTGTGTGAAAAACTGACCAAATGTCTACTGTGACACATTTTGAATTTTAAAATGTGCTGTGCTGTGCTGTGCTGTGTGTGTGTGTATGTGTGCGCGCGTGCGCACACATGTGTGCATGAGTGTGTTAGCCTAGTAATCCAGCGCCACCCACTGGACGCCAATTTTTTTTGCCTGCAAGTGGTCTGGCCTCGGACGGTTGAACGTTGCCCTGAATCTGGCAAACCAATCAGAGCGCAGAGATTTGTTTTGAATCAAAGCGGGTGGGGTTTAGAGGGAGTGACGACGAAGCTTGCAACGCTGGGAAAGCACATCAATGAGAAAGATGGCGCTGATTGGTCAGAGCGTCGGCCTATAGGCACTGGCATGGTTTGAAAGACAACGGGTTGTTCTCATCAACAGTCTTCGGATGTACTATTCATTGGGGCCAGACTAAAATCCACATCTCACATTTAGGCTGGTCAGTGTTTCCCACAGAAATTTTGGAAGCTATGGGGGCAGCCGGGATTTTTTTTCCGGGGGGAGGGGTTGTTTTCACACGGACCTTGGGGGTTTAAAAATGCAGTACAGTGAATCATTTCTGTTTACAAAAGTTTCATTCGTCCCTCATGCAGGGGTCTATGTAATGAAAAAAATAATAATAAAACAAAATAGGAGCAGAGATAAGAATTTAAGAGTACTGTGAAATTGTTAACGCATAGACAAAAAGGGTCTAGAAGGCTATGCCTTTTCCCCACACACACAGGCGTACACATTCTACATGAGGGGTGCTCGCCAGTTTTTCAAAATTCCTCCCATTAAAATGGCTGAACAACATATTACACATTTATGTCTATATTCACATTCATTTCTATATACAGCCCGATGTCTCCTCTGCCGTGTCAATGAAGGCCTGTCACCTAACTCATTACAACTGTAAAGCAAAGCCTGGGGAGTGTTAGTAAACTCATCCCAACTGTCCCTTCTCTGAATGTTTTTTTATTGCTCCCAAACCCAAGTTAACTACAACAACTTGACTAGGCTTTTGATCCCTCTGTCTTTCAAGCACTTGTAGTTTTCTCTATAGGATGTATTTACTCCAGGAGGAAAATGCGAAGGAAATCGTAATTCAAATCGTTTTTAACAAAAACGGAAATCGTAAAAAAAAAAAAATATATATATATATTTTTTTTTTACATTTTCGGAAACTATGGCGGCCAAATTTAAACTATGGCGGGCCGCCATAGTTTCCTCAATGTATGGGAAACACTGCTGGTTTATCAGGCTATGAGTGTGTGTGCGTGTGCGTGTGTGTGGGCGTGTGCGCGTGTGCGCGCGCGTGTGTGTGTTGGCACACATATCCTTTGCCTGGGTACTGTGCCACTGGGGTTCACTATTTCATTTGTGATAACTTTGTGACCCTCTCCTATTTCCTTTCCCCTTGCTGCACTCAGCTGACCAGACTAGTGAACGAGGTAGGTTCATGTTTTTGCTTGAAGTTCACACAAGGTACCGTAAATGTGCCACCCACAACAAGACAAAATACATGATAGCAGAAACATCAGAATGCCATCCAATGTTAAATGTGTGATTTCCGAAAGAGCATCAAATCAGTGGCCACAGCAGAGTCATGTGCCAAAGTGAGTGGGACAATGAATAACAACAACAACAACAACTAGGTTCTCCAAATTACAGGTCATCAATAAAACCAATCAATGTAGGCCCCTGGAGGTCAGGTTTACCCAAACACAGGATTGAGCTCAGACAGGCAGACAAAAAGAAAGCCTAGCAGGCAGCTAGCACCCCCACCCTCCACCACGCCCTTTCCCAATCTTGCTTTCTCTTCCTATAACTTCCCTCAGTTGTCAGATTGTCTGGACACTGGTATACCAGTGGACAAATCTCAGCTCATCAAATTTGCAAAGGTGGACAAAACTCCTCTAATCACATTGTAAAAGGGCATGCATCTCCACTCATGTTTTTTCAGGATTGGACAGTTCTCCACCAAGGCGGTCAGTTTTTGTTACTGATAATAAAACTAAAAGTGCCTACTGTATGTTTCTTTACGTTCTATGGTGGTAACAAAATCACTTTCTTTACGGATAGTCAGTCGGCGTTCTGTCAGCCTGTCAAATTTGATGAGCAGAGATTTGTCCGGTAGGAGAATTGTCTGACATCCCTGGTCAGGGTATCTAGCTGCTGTCCCAGCCTTCATCCTCTTTGTACCTTACCTTTTCAGCCACCCACGGTTACCAAAGCAACCTTCATATGGTAACTGTTTTCAATCCTTGTACCTGTTCCTTGTCCTGTTCTTTCATCCTTCCCTATTCCTTTCTTTCTTCCTCTCATCTCCTCTCTCTTGCACCCCCCCCCCCCCCATGTACAGAGGACTGTGACAGTGATACAAGTGGCAGTGGCCAGCACATAGGTGAGAGCATACACCCATACGCCACACAGCAAACACATTGCTAACTGCTAACGCTAAAGCAAATGCTGAATTGTTGCAACACTGTGGGCTACTACAACTGTTTGTTTGTTCTGTCAGCTTCTGGGGTCTTTGTACTCATCCATTCGTTGCTGTCGTCTTGTACGTGTACACATGGCTGAGCTTCGCCAGATTCTGAGTGTGTGTTCAATATGGTGTCTTTATCTTGTGATGGCCACACAAGGGTCCAGTGCTGCCATTGCTTCTTGGAGATCCTTACTACACACAGCTTGTGTTGGAATGGCTTAAGGCTCTGTTCTGTTTCCCTCTGAGAAACTCTTTGTGTCAGCTGTGTTTACATACTTGTCTACTAGTGTGAGTGAGAGTGAGAGAGTGTGTGTGTGTGTGTGTGTGTGTGTGTGTGTGTGTGTGTGTGTGTGTGTGTGTGTGTGTGTGTGTGTGTGTGTGTGTGTGTGTGTGTGTGTGTGTGTGTGTGTGTGTGTGTGTGTGTCTGTGTGTCTGTGTGTGTGTGTGTGTGTGTGTGTGTGTGTGTGTGTGTGTGTGTGTGTGTGTGTCTGTGTGTGTGTGTGCACGTGTGTGCGTGCGTGCGTGCGTGCGTGCGTGCGTGCGTGTGTGTGTGTGTGTGTGAGAGAGAGAGAGAGAGAGAGAGAGAGAGAGAGAGAGAGAGAGAGAGAGAGAGAGAGAATGTGAGTATGTGAGTATGTGAGTATGTAATGGTGGCCTTTGGTGAAAGCTATCTGTGATTTGGATTTTTGGTTTGCTTTGCAGCCAATGACATATCTGCTGCCATCTGGTCACACTTACACAAACAAATAAATGACACCACCAACAACAACCAGGCTGCTACTATTCCAAGTACCCCATTACATCAACTGTTACTAATGCTGCAATTATTTTAACATGAGATAGGCCTATAACACGTACCTTTATAGCAGGTGATAAATAACAATAATCACAATAGACACTCTTGGCAGACACAAATACACGTGGCATGGCTTCGCTTGTGCACTGTCCTGTGAAGTTTTACACTAAGTCTGTGCTTCCAGTGTCAGTCGAGTGCACCTGTCCTGTCTTTTACGTCTCCAGGTGTATGTGCCAGGGATGGAAATGAACTTACCAAAAATGGGGCTTCTGTAAAGGATGCCAACTAGCCAGAGGTGGCCAAAGTAAAAGCACAAGTACACCCGTCTCCAAAAGAGTTGTTATTTTTGTACATACATTTTCATTCGGGAGGGTTGTAGCTTTCATATGAGTGACTTCTGAAGCCAAGTGATTAATTGAAAGTCAGGTTATTAGCTGTTATTCCAAACAGATGGATAGGCGACAACTCTTTTGGAGACGGGTGTACATTTGTGGTGTAAGTAGGCCTACAACACTAGCACATGATATTACATAGCAGTTACAACAGTTACTCCACTGTTACAGACTACATAATCGAGTGGCTAGGCTAAAAAGAAACCCACTAAACTTGATCCAGTCAGCGCATAATCAAGTACATCACTGATCACTCTATGGTAACTATAGACCAGTTACACAGTGAAATTGCTCACTGAAATTACTGAAATGACTACTGGGCTTAGTTTTTTTTCTTCTACTTTTTCTTTGGCTACCTCTGTAAACTTGACTCCCGAAGCTTCACACAAATGCGCTAGCTAGCGCCTGAGCCATCGGCATAGACCTTTAGCTCAGTGGTTTCGCGCCTCTGCTCTCTTGCCAGGGCAATTGCTGGAGATCGTGAGTTCGAGCCCAGAGTGGCAGACTGACCTTGTATACACTTAAGCTAGGCTCAAACTACATGATATCCGGCCTGATTCTCAACTGAAAACCCCCTTACATCAATCGGTGGAACGTTACCCCCCAGGACCACGTTCTAAGATAGAACTTTGGCAGCTCAGAGAGTCACCGATCACAAATCGTAGATATCAAACAGTGTTTGATATTTGCGACTTGAAATAGAATGTCGGGCATTGTCTTGGGTGGTCACGATCAGGGATAAGATTGCCAGGTGCGATTCTCTTTATGTGGGCGCTGCAGCCCGACGTCAAAATCGAACACAAAATCGGGAGTCGCGTAGTTTGAGCCAGGCTTTAGATTATCATTGTTTCAGATTACAGCCGCATTATGCCAGCATTCGGCTATTGGCTGGCACCAGTTTCCATCCCTCGTGTACACTGTGTGCTAGCGTGTTGACATGATTGCATGGGTGTGTGTCCACTTCCTATGTGATGATGGTCTAACATTAGCTGTAGTTTCTCCCAAGTGGAAGGCGGGAACACCGTCGTGTGGCCAGGCTTTTTCCTGGGAGTTTTACACAGGTACATGGCAATGACATCACACCACACAAGCATTATCTCATTAGACTTTGTTTGTACAGTACAAGGAAGAACTGGGAATAGGGAGATTGGTCAGCCTGGCGTCAACACAAGTGTAGCTCCACAGACACCATTGGCTGGTGTGCTTCTTCAAAGAGAGCAGTCCATCAAGCAATCCTGACTTAAATTCGTTCTTAGCATTACACTGGATGGAGATGTGAAAAGATTAGTAATGAAATGAAGTCGTATCTACATGCATACAGTATGCCAATGTGTGTGTACATGATAAGACTGGTTTAACATCTTGCTTGCAACAGCGATAGTGGTTCAGCTATGGGGAAAAGAATATGGTTACAATGGTAACAGTTGGCATTGTGGTATTGTAACTTTTTCTATTTCAGGTAATATTCTGGCCTGTAACATCGCAATGCAACTCTACTCTATTTATTAAATCTGCCTGATGTTGTATGTTAAATAGCCTGAGAAGGTTGTGTTTGTGTACACTTTGCAACGGATGCAACACAGAACATTTTTGACAAATGTAATTGTTGCTGCAATGTGTTTTTACAGTAATTGATATACATATGTCATGTGCATGTGTAGATGTATGTTTGTATGTGTGTATGAGTGAGTAGGAGTGTGTGTGCGGTATGTACACCTGTTGTGTGTCTGTCTGTATGGTACGTGTGGTCATTTGGGGAGATTTTTTTGTGTAAGTGTCCATATGTTTGTGTATCTGTGAGTAGAATACAATCCCCCCACCCACCCCTCAATAAACACACACACGTACCTACCAACCTCTCTCTGCCCGCTAGCCGGTCTGCGTAGGAGTTTCCGGTTGAGCCGTAAGGACCGCCAGGCCTCAGGGGAGACGCGGCCACCAGACGAACCGGAGTTCCTGATCTACGAAGAAGTCACCTACTACCAGCAGAAGCCCACCGACCGACCCCGACTAGTCGTACTCATTGGTATGGCAATACGTATGGCAATGTGTGTGTGTGTGTGTGTGTGTGTGTGTGTGTGTGTGTGTGTGTGTGTGTGTGTGTGTGTGTGTGTGTGTGTGTGTGTGTGTGTGTGTGTGTGTGTGTGTGTGTGTGTGTGTGTGTGTGTGTGTGTGTGGGTGTGTGTGTGGGTGTGTGTGTGGGGGTGTGTGTGTGGTTTTAAGTCGCCTTCTACCAGCAGAGGCCCACCATTGTCCTCATCGATGAGGTGCTAATATTATGAGAGAGAGAGAGATTGTGTGTGTATGCGCTTGCACTTGCTTGTGTGTGTGTGTGTGTGTGTGTGTGTGTGTGTGTGTGTGTGTGTGTGTGTGTGTGTGTGTGTGTGTGTGTGTGTGTGTGTGTGTGTGTCTGTGTCTGTGTCTGTGTCTGTGTCTGTGTCTGTGTCTGTCTGTCTGTCTGTCTGTCTGTCTGTGTCTGTGTGACAGTTAAACAAGTAATAAAATGCCTCCGCCCCTCTCTCTCTCTCTCTGTCTCTCTCCCTCTCTCTCTAGGGTCCCTGGGTGCTCGTATCAATGAGCTGAAGCAGAGGGTGATAGCTGAGAACCCCCATCGCTATGGTGTAGCAGTGCCACGTCAGTACAGGATTCAGTGTTTTGGGCTTTTTTAAAATGCAAAACCCACATTTGAAAAACCACACCACAGCATAACAATTCATATCAGAGTCGACCTATAAACTTCTTCATTTAGTTCATATGCCATATATGAAGTAAATGAAGAACTTTATAGCTGAGCTTTCATATGAATTGCTATGTTATGGTGTGTTTTTTCAAATCTGGGTCTTTGGTGAGCATTAACACTATTCTCTCACCAGTACTGCGCACTGACTGTACATTTTAGACGGTCTGTTTTCACCAAAGCAGATTTTCACGCACAGGTGTGTGTGTGTGTGTGTGTGTGTGTGTGTGTGTGTGTGTGTGTGTGTGTGTGTGTGTGTGTGTGTGTGTGTGTGTGTGTGTGTGTGTGTGTGTGTGTGTGTGTGTGTGTGTGTGTGTGTGTGTGTGTGTGTGTGTGTACGTGTACGTGTGCGTATGCGTGTGTGTTACAGACACCACTCGAGCCCGCAAGAGCCATGAGAAGGAGGGAGTGGAGTACCACTTCATCTCAAAGCAAGCTTTTGAGGCCGACATACAGGCCAACAAGTAAGATAACACACAAACGCACCTAGGCACGCACACTCACTCGCACAAAAAATGACTTGTATGCCCCAGTGAGGTAGTAGTGCGTTTCATGGTGAGATTTTTTCACTTTTTTGCTCTTTTTTTCACGACACCCATGCCCAACTTGTTTCGTTATTTCACATCATCAAGGCTTGACCATAAAACAAAGAGAAAAATAAACGCCCTATAATTCTGGGTGTTGTGTTTAGCATGCAATGACTTATAACAGGTAGCCCTACATGCACTACAACTTGGTCATTGCCATTCTGGTAACAACCAATGTTGTGTTTTAACAGGTTAATTTAACACTTGATACGTAACTGTTAGCAGTAATGAATTCTCAGTGGCATGTGGCACTCTGCACTCTGCACTCTGATTCTGTATTGGACCCTCCCGGAAGTGTATATAGTGCCAGACTGCCATTAATAATGTGTTTGTGTTGTCTTACATCGTCCGGGTGTGCATACTACTGTATCTGTTATTCAATTGTATTGATGTCTGTCCTCATTTCTGTCTGGAATATGTTTTGCTTGTGTCGTTTGACAATGACGTAGTGTACATGTGCAGCTTTTGTTTATTTGAATATTCAATGGTGCTGATGTCTACTGTACATGTCTGTCTTGTATTCTATATAATGTATATGTCTACAGTACATGTTGGCTGTGACAAGTGACAAGTTCAGATGGAGGTGAAAACGAATTTCCGATTGGGGACAATAAAGGCTATCTATCTACTGTATTTATCTTCAAGGTTTATTGAGTTTGGTGAGTACAAGGACAACCAGTACGGCACCAGTCTGGAGTCCATCCGCACTGTACTGGCCAGGAGCAAGCTCTGCCTGGTGGACATCCAGCCCGAGGTGAGCATCACATCACTAAGGTGATGGTTACTCGTACTGTATGCAGATATTTTCAAACGAGGATTTTTTTTATCAGCTTACGTAGTAACACGACATGTGGACAAAAATAAAAACTCCATTGTGACAGGAGCGTTGTAGTCCCCTAAATGGTCAGTTGTTGTCTAATGTTGAGCTGTGTCCTGTCTGGTTGATCTTTCTGCAGGCCCTGAAGATCCTCCGGACAGCGGAGTTCAAGCCCTACGTCATCTTTGTCAGGCCACACGTGAGTGACAGCCTAGTGACACGCAGCGCCTCCCTCTCACCCACCAGGAGTGACAACGGACACATCACAGTGGGTGGCCAAGATTTGTATTTGTGTGTGTGTGTGTGTGTGTGTGTGTGTGTGTGTGTGTGTGTGTGTGTGTGTGTGTGTGTGTGTGTGTGTGTGTGTGTGTGTGTGTGTGTGTGTGTGTGTGTGTGTGTGTGTGTGTGTGTGTGTGTGTGTGTGTGTCCGTGCGTGAACTCTCTCCAACTATCCCTCTCTCTCTTTCTCACTCTATTGCTCTGTCCCTCTCCCCTACTCTCCCTCTCTCTCTCTATCCATCGCCACTCTGCAGGTCAAATGGACCTAACTGTCTCTCTATCCCCTTCTCTTCTGCCCTTCCTTCTCCCCTCTTGCACTCTCTCTCTCTCTCTCCCTCTCTCTCTCTCTCTCTCTCTCTCTCTCTCTCTCTCTCTCTCTCTCTCTCTCTCTCTCACAGTCTCTTTCCATCTTCCTCCTTATATATCTCTCTGCCTCCCTCCTCCCCTCTCCTCTTCGAGGAAATGTGCCATTCTGCAATTAAAGTAACACAGCAAGCATACCCTAGGCCTAACTCTCTCTCTCTCTCTCTCTCTCTCTCTCTCTCTCTCTCCCCCTCTCCCTCCGTCCTCCTCCAGGATGAGGACCTGCAGGAGATGCGTCACTCTGCGGATCAGATGGACCTGCAGTACGGCCACCTGGTGGACCGCGTGCTGGTCAAGGAGGACACGGCCACCGCCGTCACCGAGCTACGCAACGTCCTCGACCGCCTCGACAAGGAGCCCCACTGGGTCCCCGTCCCCTGGGTCCGCAGCTAGCCTCACACCCCTCCACCTCCACCCCACCGCACACAAGAGCAACAACACAAAACAACCAAGGGAATACAAATGAAAGAGCAGTACATATTTGATTTTACACTTTTACCTAGCCTGATTATCATCGACTTTCAAATCTCTTCGAGACTTGGTATGACCAAGAGCATAACAATTAACACTTCCCAAGCGGGATTTCTAAAACGGCCTCCCTTGGTTTGCTAATGCTTGTTTGCTTCCCAACAAAGTGGGAGGAGTTCCCGATTTTGCGGGAGCTCAGAAAGTACTTGCATTGCTCTTGACCTGACTGGTAACAACGCTGAAGCTGTTGCGTCACTAGGTAGCCTGGCTAACTTTTACCATTCTCAATCGCCTCAGCAGAAAACCACACTGAGTCACCATCCACTGGGTTTGTAGCTAGCAGCAACAAAATAAAGTAAATACAACTGATATGAAACAAATACAAATGAAAAGCAACACTACATAGTAGATCTCACAGTGTTACTGCAACACATCTATTATCCTTGATGGCCTCAACAAAGCTGCAATGTAAATCTATAACCTACTGTACATTTTCACCCATCCCCTCCAACTCCGCCTCCCTCTTCTTCCTCTTCCTCCGTCCCTCCATCCATCTCTCCTCTCCATTCTTCTCCTCCTTCTCTTTTCTTCTCCCACCACTTCTCCAGTGAAATGAATGTCTTCTGTTGTTCAGCTGCCCTACCAGAGGTTGGTCCTGTCGGTTACAGCACAGTACGGTACAGGCCGACCTCTCGTAGCTCTTCTCCTCTACCTCTCTCTTCCATGTCTGTTGCCATGGTGTTTGATCTTGTTGTTCTACTCTGCCAGTGATGGGCTACAGTGCATGACCTCTGACCTTTTAGGGACAGACAGATCTCAAAGGTTTTCTAGGTTCCCTTTCTCTGCAGATCTCCTCTGAACACAGACCTTGACTGAGCACAGCACACTGAGTATCTGACATTCTGGTTTATATTCAACAACAAGAATGTGTATTTACTATAGAGCACAATATCACAACTATACAATTGACTCAAAGTGCTTTCAAATACACGTACACATTCTCACATTCACACATCAGCTCTGGAGTCTGCCAAGAAGGCGCCTGTTGTCCGGGGTTCATGTGAGAAAATGCACGCACACACACACTCACACGCACGCACGCACACACACACACACACACACACACACACACACACACACACACACACACACACACACACACACACACACACACACACACACACACACACACACACACACACACACACACACACACACACACACTCAAATAGTAATAATTCAATTGGGGGTGGCAGGGAGACATCCCTGTTCACTGCTCTGCCACTGGGAGAGGTTCTGCGCTAAGAACGATGGTCCCCAGCTGATGACCTTTCAGGTAGCAAACCAGGCACCTGTGGAGTCCATTTTCTTCAACGTTATTGCAGTTTTGACCTTTCTACCATTTTTTAATCCACCCTCAAACATCAGTGTGAAGCTGTGCTGCCAATGTCGGTTCAATATTGCCTGGTTACCCCCAGACCTAATCACAAGTGAGATGTCTTTCAGGTCCGAACGATTGTGTAGAACTAAAGGCAGTATGGGAGTTCCCAGGCTGGGTCCTTTAGGATTTGGGTCAAGTTCTGTTGGTTATCGCAAAATGTAGAGAGTATGTCAGAATAGAGTCCATTGTCACAGTTACTGCTTTCAGGCTGGCGAGAACAGTGCTGTTGCCTGTTACATGTCACGGTTTGCAGAGAAAAACAAACCAGTATTTTTTGGGCACCAACTTTATGGCTCTCAGTCACTCAGATCTTCCTCTTGAGAGGTTTGAGATGGGCTGCCTCGTGAACAAAGGCGTAGCAGCAAATAATGGGCCCTATGTACAATCAGCTCCAATGGACCCCCCAGGAATATACTGTATCTTTATGAATCCAACTGTGTATAGGCCCCCCATATACATGGGGCCCTGGTGACTCAGTTACACTTTTCCCCCCTGAACAACACCCGTGGTTGTGAATGGGTACCTGCACAGTTCTCTGTCACTTGAACAGGCTCTTCATTTAAAAAAAACAGTTGTGATGACGCCATCTAGTGGAGGGGCTATGTGTGACATGGATAATCCTTTTGCCATGGTCAGCTAAAATGTTCTTTGGCACTGAAAAATCTGCTCAAAGTGACTGATGATGTGTATTACTGTAAATATGAAAGAGAAACGGGCCGGATGATGAAAACAAGGTGTGCTTTATGTATTTGTGTGCATGTGTACTGTATATGTAATGTATGTGATGGGTATGTGTGTTTGGGTAGTTTGCGTGTGTGTGTGTGTGTGTGTGTGTGTGTGTGTGTGTGTGTGTGTGTGTGTGTGTGTGTGTGTGTGTGTGTGTGTGTGTGTGTGTGTGTGTGTGTGTGTGTGTGTGTGTGTGTGTGTGTGTGTGTGTGTGTGTGTGTGTGTGTGTGTGTGTGTCTGTGTCTGTGTCTGTGTCTGTGTGTGTGACTTTGCGTGCAGGTGGGTGGTTGAGAGATGGTTGAAAAAGACAGATAGAGAGATAGAGTGTGTGTGTTGTTTGATATTGTTGTTGCTGCTGTTTTTTGATGTTGTACAGCACTGTGAGCGGTTGTTGGCAAAAAAAACACAAGTGTGTTCTGTGTAACTATGTTTACCTGCTGTGCCCTGTTCAGACATTAGCATTTCTGTGTGTGCGGCGCATGTGTATATGCGCATGTGTGTGAATGTGTGTGTGTGTGCGTTCATCCGTCCGTGCATGAGTGCGCCCATGCGTGTGTGTGTGTGGATGACACTTTTAACGGGGAACTATATGGGGCATATTCATGTGTTATGTTCGTCAGCACATTCTGATAATATTATGCAAGTTCTCTATGCTAACTGATGTCGATTTAGATATTTGTTTACGATTACTATATATGTGGGGGAAAAAATGGTCAAATTGAGCGAACCAACATGATTGAATGTAATACGAATGTTACAAATATGATACATATGACGTGCCAGGATAATTATACTCCTACCTACCGCGTGTTTGTGTGTGTGTGTGCGTTTGTGTGTGTGTGCGTGTGTGTGTGTGTGTGTGTGTGTGTGTGTGTGTGTGTGTGTGTGTGTGTGTGTGTGTGTGTGTGTGTGTGTGTGTGTGTGTGTGTGTGTGTGTGTGTGTGTGTGTGCGTGTGTGTGTGTGTGCGTGCGTGCGTGTGTGCGTGCGTGTGTGTGTGTTTGCGTGCGTATGAGTGCGTATGAGTGTATGTGTGTACTTGTATCATTTTGGAATGAGGTATATATATGGCACATGTATTTACACACGAATGGATCCTTTGTTTATCTGTTGTCTGTTTATAGACTGTGAAGTTTATTGAAAGCATTTAACGATGTAATTGACTTTCTGCAACTAAAATGAAAAATGTTAAAGTAACAGTAAGTAGGTTCAAAACTGTTATAGTGGTACACCAACTTGGTGTCCCCTGAGAAACGTCTTTGAGACTGAAAAACTTGCCAATTAAAATATCTGAAAAGAATTTAAGAGTGCAGACATCTTATTTATTTTTGCTGACAGACAAAAAGGTTTTGTGCATGTCTGGCACATTTTAGTCGTCACTCAAGAGTAATGCAACACATTTAAATTTAAATTTGTACTAAATCAGCTTATAACAGGGTGACAGACCCTTCCGAATCTCCTCTGCTGCCTCCCACTCTGTGGACTACTGTGTAACACTCGTTTCCAACCTGTAATCTGGAAAAAAAGAAGAAAACTGGGAACGATTCAACATTGTTATTGACGACAGTATGTGCGTTTATGACCGTCTGGGATCCTTATTTTTGTAGTCGTCCGTACAGTGATTGATTAGACACTCAATGACATGGTTTATGGCATAAAATAAAGACAAGAATGTGAACAGCTTTGCACTGTGTGATTATGTATACAAGAAAAAGAAACAAAGGAAGAAAGACTTAATGTTAGGCTTCAGATGTTGGCCACATACATGCTTGGTTACTATTAGTGTATTTCTGACTTATAAGACATGTTAAGGTTCTACTAGGTCCTTATTACGATTTTATCAATAGTAAATGCCTTACTGGCAACAATTGAGACATTTTTGAATACAAGTCTAACAAATGATTTATTTTTGCTTAACATGTGTCTTAGGTCACTTATACAGACAGGTACATATTAGCGAATAATTATGTGAATTATAATCAAAGAAAGAAAGAAAGACATAAGCAAATACAACCTATTCCTCAACATTCACACAGCTAGACAGTCTTGTTAGAACCATTGACTGTACGGTACATTAGGCCCACAGGGTCACCCGTCACATTTGATGAATTGAACTGAATGGAATCTGTGTGTGCATAGGATATAGTCCTACAGACCTTGGTCAGAACCCAACAAGTTCCATTTGCCCCAATTTAATATGAACAACCAATTGGTCTTTGGATGCTGCCTTTACTGGGCCACCAAATTGACTGATTGATTGACTGAAATTAGAATGTGTATACCGCACAGTGATGTCATACATTCTGGGTGCCATAGCGATAATGTAAACATTCCACGCTGCTAATACAGTGATGTCATCCAATGGAGTTTTTATTTCCCAGAAGCCCCTAGCAGGTCCGGTGATTCTAGAACAGCTGTTACATCACTCAGACACTTCCTTAATGCATACCATGAGTGCAGACTCAGGGGCCTGTTCACTGACTTTAACAGACCAGACAATGAGAAAGAAAGAAAGAAAGAAAGAAAGAAAGAAAGAAAGAAAGAAAGAAAGAAAGAAAGAAAGAAAGAAAGAAAGAAAGAAAGAAAGAAAGAAAGAAAGAAAGAAAGAAGTTGTGTGACTAGAGTGCTTTTTGACGGCCTTTTACAGGCATGTGTGGCTTTTTACTGGCATGTGCGGCTTCCTCAGGGTTGCCTAGGGGACAAAACACAGTACCCTGCATTACAAAGGATTACACGAAGAACAGGCAGGGTGAGAGGGCCAGCATTTTCTCAAGTCAACTCAAACCGATCAGTATATTTATGTAACACTTGTGGCATAAAATCACTCCAACCAAGTAATTTGTATGTACCCCTGGATTCAACTAAGAAGAGCAGAGAGAGGATCTTGGAATTTACAAGTCAAAGAATCGAGCCAGCAGATGACTACTGTTAATACTGATGGCATGGAGCACAAATGTCACCAACCCCAAATGCTTACATGTGTGAAGCTCGTCCAGTTAAACCTGAAGAACCAACAGCTCCGTGTCCTGCAGACTTCCTAGCGGACCCAGGGAGATGACATAACGTACCTCACACAAGTCATAATTTAGGCCACTCATGGGCAAGCGGTTTGGGCAGGAGTGAGGAACCTTTTTCATTCAAAGGGCCCCAATGTCCTCCAAGGCCCATACTATGAACACAAACCATTTCCCTCTGCACTTAAGGCTTATATTGATGGCAGTCACCTTTACAACAGACCCCACCTTCACCACTGCACCGGGGGACAGGTAAGACGACCTCAACCACCCATAGGTTAGGGGATCAGCCCCTTGAAACTTGATGGAATGAGTGTTGGTTCAAACCCCCATGACACCATGGTCCAGGTAGACAAGGTTGTCTACCTGGACCAAATTTGAGAGCCCCTACACTGATGAGCACCAAGGGAAAAAGGCCCAGAAGCACTCCAATTACCTCCTTTTGTTTGCCCCATGGTACCATGTTTATGGAGAGTGAATAAACAGCACTCTACCTCGTCCTCTTCTGATGTACGGTACCAAAGACCTGCATCCTTCCCCTTTGGGAAACATAAAAAGGCAGTTTTGCTTTGTGCACGGTGTGTTATGTCTCAATGACATAATGTTTTGACACAATGACACACTACACATTACAGTAACTTATCAGCTTGGGATCAATACTGTATATCTATGACCTCTCTGTCTGTTATAATTCTATTTATAGGCCTGCATGTGATACTGCATGATGATATACTGTGCACTCATTGGCCACTTGCCTTCAGAACTGCCTGAACTACCTGCAAAAATTTGCCTAAATGAACAGTTGTAGCAGGTGTTCCTAATGAAGTGACCGGTGAATTGTATAAGTACATCGCATTGCAGCATTACAGTAACAGGACACAGTGATTCAGTATTTATGGTTGAAAAAGGGATGATGTAAGGTTAAGTGCTGTGTGTCTCCACCTGATTGCAAACGGACACAAAATTGCTCTTATACTGTGTAATATTTGGGTGAGTTCCAATGGCATAGTTGCCTGGTTAACACCAGACCTAATCACAAGTGAGATTAGGTCTGGGGAGTTGCCTATTGTAAATTCCGTATGGGGCCGGAATACTTGGCTATTATGACACACTGCCCTGCTCTCTGATTGGGCAGAGAAACTGTTAAGGTCGGAATGCTTGGCCATTATGACACAGATCCCATGATCGTGTACGTTATGAGTCATCCTCGCCATACTGTCTTTCAGATCGAAACGATTGTGTAGAACTAAAGGCAGTATGGGAGTTCCCAGGCTAATGGCATAGTGGGTGCATGGCATGTTTTATCCACTAGAGTGCAGTGTTGCTCAGGCTTTTCATCAACTGATGTCAGCATCTGGACTGGGCTGTTTGTGTGAATACATTTGAGACGTCAGACTTTTAGCAGTAGGAACCATACTGAGCACAATGAACCACTGTAGGTCACAAAACTATACTTTAAACACATTTCTAGAATAGGACATTGGATAGTCAAACTGTTCATTTCATGCTAGGATAACTTTGAAAATCAATCTACTTAGGCCACTTGTTACTGTAACTGTACAGTATTAAGAGTTTTGCAAATGTTGCCGATGAATGGACAAAAACTTAGCAATTGAGAAAAAAACTGTAATGCACCTTCAAATATGTGACATTACATACTGTAGAAGCAATGTTGTTAATACAAACCGATGAATGAAGAAATATGGGATTCTAAAAACAGTCTCTGATAAGTTTTCCATGATGGCATTTCTGGAATCCCTGAAATTGATGCCCTTATACTCACAATCATGACTTGGGTTCACTTCACTTCAGTGCTCACTTCTGAAACGTGTGGAAATGCATGCTGATAATTGTGTCCCTGTGTCCTTCACCAGCTCTGGCTCAATATTAGCATTGGCATGGGGATATCGCTGTGTGTGTGTGTGTGTGTGTGTGTGTGTTTGTGTGTGTGTGTGTGTGTGTGTGTGTGTGTGTGTGTGTGTGTGTGTGTGTGTGTGTGTGTGTGTGTGTTGTGTGTGTGTGTGTGTGTGCGTGTGTGTGTGTTTTTTGTGTGTGTGTGTGTGTGTGTGTGTGTGTGTGTGTGTGTGTGTGTGTGTGTGTGTGTGTGTGTGTGTGTGTGTGTGTGTGTGTGTGTGTGTGTGTGTGTGTGTGTGTGTGTGTGTGTGTGTGTGTGTGTGTGTGTGAGAGTGTGTCTGTGTGTCTGTGTGTCTGTGTCTGTGTCTGTGTCTGTGTCTGTGTCTGTGTCTGTGTCTGTGTCTGTGTCTGTGTCTGTGTCTGTGTCTGTGCGTGCATGCTTGTGCCGTCTGTGTCCGTGTGTGGGGGTGTGTTGTGTGCATGTGTACGTGCCGTGTGTGTGTGTCGTGGTGGAAAAGAGATGGCCTGAAATCATCACCTGAGAATCGCCAGATCACAACACTCTATTGCAGTGGTACTGAACGTGGGGGTCCAGGGGCCGTGAAAAACTTAGTTATAAAGAAATGCAATGATACAGCAATTCAAGACATGACAATGCAGCACTATGGTGAGAGAAAGCCTATTGTACACAGAAGGTCCAAGTTTGTCTTAAAATTACCATTTAGTAAAATGATTGTGGTAACTGAAACTTGTGTTGTGGTCATGAAGGGGTCCTCGCAACATTATATCTGCTCCATTAGAGTCCATAGCCCCAAAACAGTTTGGAGACCACTAGCTGTTTTGGCTGCCAAGGTAGACAGATGCCATGCATGCATGTGCAAGCATAGTCTCACAAATCAATCTCTGAAAGCTAGCTGGCTTGGCTCCCCCTCATGCAACTCAGCTCTTGCTGCTGCAATACTATAAATTAGATACAGCTTAAATTTAAGTAATGGGAGGAGTTGCCCCATCATAATCGAGGCCATGAGTAAAACTACTGTATGGCACGTGTATCCCACATGAGGGGTATAGGGCCAACAGGAATGCTATCCTGCTAGTTGATCTGAATCAGACCTTTTATGTCTGAGTACTCATTCAAGCACTCAAAACACTTTATGATGTATGCCTCACATTCACACATTCACACTCACATTCCTGGATCAGGAGCAGCCAGGAGCAATCTTGCAGTTAAGAGTCTTGCTCAAGGACACATCAATAAGGTCAGACAGAGCAAATGGCAGCCATAGAAGTGCCCCACAGACCTGCAGTAAGACACAGCTCACTTGGCACCTGCTGAAATAGATGTTTGACGAAAGGGAATTAAATGAAACATACCTCAACATTTAAACACGGGGCCGCATAACATTGGTCATAACATGGTCCGACTTTGGCACGCAGGCATCAAACTGGTCGGCTGGACTCAGACATGTGGCATATTGGTGTCATTTCTCCTCTGTCTCTATTTCTTCTCTAAAACTTCTTTGCAAGATAGACTTGTCCAAGAAATATGTGAATCAGAATGCGTCTTTCTACAATGCAAATAAATTACACACCCCTCAAAATGTGGCCATGGGGGTGCACTGCACACATACAGTACATGACTGTGACAAGACATTTGCATGCGTCAGACCCCAATCTGGCCAGCACGACAGGTGTGGTCAGGAGCACAAACAGAGCCAGACAAGTGGCCAGATTACCTCCTCAGGGCAGGTCACGGGTAATTGATCAGATTATAAGAAAATAACAGGTTTTAGGGCAAATGTAATTGGTCGTCAGCCGACTTCAAAACGTCGGCCATAATTTCAGCATCTTTGTTGTAGGCTAGAGGGTCAATCCGATGAGTACAATTCCCTGGTTTGACAGACAGAAACCAGTCAAGTGACCAGATTATCTGAGATTAGGCCCCAGTCCCACCCTAGTAATAGGCAAATTACCTGAACTGGTCACATTATTATCCACTAATTTAGAACACCACTGTGACTAAAGTTTCTATGCTTTGGTCTGTGGCTCTCTGGTGATGCATAAAAAAGTTTTCCCCATATTAATCAAATGTAATGTACATGGTCTGAGTTTTCCCAGGAGACCAACCCGTATATGGTATGTCAATGTATGGGAGAACAGAAACCTTTAAAAGCAATTAGTGCAATTTTGCCTTAACACTCAGCTGCACAAACTGGTTTGGTCATTTAACCTGAAGCCAGAGTGGACAAAGGCCAATCTTACCTGGATGCAGGTCAGCCTAGGGCTGTGCGGATTTCTGCAGCGCAGGTAAAACTATGGGTCCATGTCACATAAATCTACCGTCTCAAAAGTAAAAATACAGTAAAAGTACATTCACGGTGTAAGTACAACACTAGCACGTGATATTGAATAGCTGTGTTACACCATTTCACTCCATTGTAAGGTAGATAGACTGTTAGTACTGAAAAACACTAAAAACCCAACAAGGACACATCACAAACTTGGTCCAACCAGTGTGGAGTCTGCTGATTGTAAGATAAGTACACAGGTCTACTGGTTTCCCACATAAATTACCTTAAGGAAACTACTGTATGTTTCTTTTATTTAATTTCTGCTGTAACTATACTCAACACACTTTTCGGTTCGTATCACGATTTTTGACCTACGTTTCGATACACCCCACGATTTCTGGAATGTATCTCCACTGAAGTTTGGAAACACTATCACATCAAATCATAAGGTTGTTTTCTGGACTAAATGGGTAATAAAACTTTGAAAGGGCGTATCACGATACTGCCTCCTTGTATCACGATACAGTATCGTGACTCTGTGTATCACGATTTCTCGGTTCGATACAATATCGTTACAGCCCTATTAATTTCCTTTTGACACGTCTGGCGTGAATGCAGCAGGTCAGGTATGGCTGTGGCTAAGACAGGTCAGCTACGGTCTTATGGTCAGGGACTTGGTGTTGGAATGAGATGGCTAGAGGTTTGAATCATACCCTAACAAGCTAATTGTAGGTAATATCTCAAGTGCCCTTGAACAAGGCAAGGCTTTTCTCAGGCAGAGGTGTCAAAAGTAAAAGTAGAAGTAGAAGTAAATTAATGGTGCAAGTACAGCACCAATAGATGATAGCACCGTACATACTGGTACAGCAGTTGTTAAACCTGCTGTTACCGTACACTGTACCCATTAAATAGACTGTGAATGTACTGAAGACTGCATTGACTGATCATAAGCAGGACGTGGAGTGAGGGAAACAGTAGCACTTTTTTCTTTTCTTTTTTTTGCTACTCTCCACTTTTACTTTTTGACACCTCTGCTCCATGGACTGTAACCAATACCCTGTAATAGTTATGATGTGCTTTGGATACAAGCGTCCGCTGAGTGTAATGTGATGTCTAAAATATTATACTTTCCTATTATTTCACTATGCTAGCATTTCTATGCATGTGACAAATATGTCCTTGTACCCTTGTATACCCATCACGTTACTTGAGCACAGGTGACCCTAAGTAGCCTACACTCTTTACCTGAACTCAGGTGACACTCTATAGTCATGGCTGCCAAAAAAAATAGTTGCATGTGAATCTCCGCCAGTCTCTCCCTGACCTGAGCTGGCAAACCCTTCCCCTCGTGTGATACATGTCTTTAACAGCTGCCCATGGCTCGGGTCCAGGGTATAGTTGGAGCGCGGCGGGGGTTATTTTTATAGTGCGGACTGGCCTGTGCCCGACCTCACCTCGCAATAGCCTGGCTGTGCAAATATTGCCACAGCCTGCAATAGTGACTGTATTTCAGTCAGAGAGTTAACCAACTTGTGTCCCTGTCCAGGCCAGGGTTGCCAGATTGAGAAGTTTCCCACCAATGTAATGGGGTGTTTGGATTGACCATCTGTGGATTAAAAAAAAAACAGGTTGATTAGGGTTTTCTGTAAATGTGTCTATAGAAATCAATAGAATTTAGTTCAAATTGGGCAGGATATAGTGCTTCCAGGCACTGAAAATCCTCAGTCACGACATCTGGCAACCAACCTGTGTCTAGGCAGACAGGCTGAACAGGCAGAGGCCCAGTGTCCACTGCAGTCCTTCACCTGGTCTAAGAAAAGGTCAGTTACAGTGGCCACTGCCAGTTCAGCTCATATCATACGTGACCTTGACCAACTGCGCTGACAAGTCCGACTGGTGTTACATACTGTATCTGTGATCCAATGATATCAATCTTGAACCCTATTTTAAATTTAAGTTTGGTTCAACTTTTCTAATGGGCTCAGGTCATGGCAAGACAGGGCTGGAAAAAAAAATCAAAGCTCAGTCGCTCTTTTTTGAAGTCTTGATGTTATGATCTCAAAATCACAAAGCTCACAAAAGAAGGAGAGAGGAGAGTCTGTTAGTTCTACAACGTTATTATTAAGTTCTACTAAATCTCACATGAAGCATCAGACATGAACCAATCAAACGTGATTTTGAGATTTAAACATTGGCCAGGACCATCTCCCTCCTTCCAACTGTGTGATAACAATGTACCGATAATACTCTATAAGACTTTATGTAGTATGGAACTTTCTTCATCTGGACTTGCACGATTAATCACATTATTTTTTTACAAATGTGATCTCCTACAGTATGTGACTTTCTGCCCGTGGAGCCAGCCACAAAGCCTCATGCTGGTTTGCAATGGCAATTTAAGTTGTTAGTGGGCTAAGTGTAAAAAAAGAAGAAAACTGCACACTGTTGCTGCCCCCCCCCCTCTCTCTCTCTGTAAAGTCATTTATGAAGCAATACTGTGCAACACCTCAGAGGACATGATGATGGGAGAGGGACACCATATATCTCATCTCTCCTCTGCCAGTCCGTGCTTAAATATAGCCCCTTCCTGTCTGAACTGAAGCATGCCCCACCACCCACCCCCACCCCCACCCTGCTCATCTCACGTCCCAAAGTGTCTCATTTTCGCCTCAGCACGAGACGGCGAGAAGCATTTCTGGATCCTTCTGTGACACTGTGAATCGGCTACCGCCCAGCCCACCCAGCCTGCTCAACCATGCACTCATCTGCTGCAAAGCTCAATTCATACAGGCGTGCAACAGCTGGCGGCACATTTGAGGGAAAGGTGTCAAAGTTAATTAACGGCCCCTCTCTGGGATATTAATTAGTCATGACACCAAGTTTTTTATGCGGTGACATGACAAGAGCATCTGAGGCAGTGCAGCTGGTCCATACGTAGGATGATATTGCTTTTTAGTGTGTGTGTGTGTGTGTGTGTGTGTGTGTGTGTGTGTGTGTGTGTGTGTGTGTGTGTGTGTGTGTGTGTGTGTGTGTGTGTGTGTGTGTGTGTGTGTGTGTGTGTGTGTGTGTGTGTGTGTGTGTGTGTGTGTGTGTGTGTGTTTGGCACTGTCCCCAGGTGAAAGTCCCAGCCGACAGTAGTCTGTGTTGTGTGGAAAAGCAATGGTGACCTGACCAGACCAGACATTGCCATTTACAAGGCTGGGGTGCATTTCTCTAAACCAAAGTTGCTTACTACATTACCTACTTTGTTGTTTTCAATGCATTTTCCCATTGGCAACTACCGAAGTTGCTAACAGTCTAACAACTTCTCTTTTGAGACATGCACCCCTGTGTTGTCAGGCCTGGACTGGTAATCTGGCATACAGGGCATTTCCCGGTGGACCCACGGCTGTTACTAAAGGCCCTGTGCACTGTCATAGTAGTGTAGTGCTATAGTAGTTAACTTTCAATGTCTATTAGAGCAATGTTTCCCAACCTTTTTTGTCCTGTGTACCCCCAAGCCTTTTCATTGTGCCATGAGTACCCCCTAAGTCAAGTTCTATATCGCTTTCTCCATCCCAATGTAACTAAGCTTCATATGTTTGTTAAAATTATTTTTTTCCAAGTACCCTCTGCAGTGTGCTCGTGTACCCCTAGTGGTACACGTACCCCTGGTTGGGAAACACTGTATTACAGCGTGCCACAGGAGGGGCTATGGGCCAATCTTTTTTGTAGTTTCCTAGAGACTTTTCCACAATTTAGAAAGGGACCATGCACAAATTGCCTGGGCCTTTTTTCAGACCCAGTCCAGTGCTGTGTGATGCAATCATGATAATAATGGTTCTCAACATGCTGGTTTGTTTTATTGACTACCAGGATCAGACCACATCAGCACAGAGTACAGAGGAGGCAGGGCTCATTTCACATCATATGAATGTCATGTGAAATCATCATGCAGCGTAAATGTATCTAGTAGAATAGGCTGCAGAGAAGGATATGTCCTCCTGTGTTTTTACTTTTATTTTTGTTAAATGATTACATGGGGGTTAATGGGTTAAAGTTGGTTTCTTTTCCCCTTTGCCTGTGTTAATTGTCTTCTGTTTTTCCTTCAAGTTTGTTGTTTCTTGCTTGTAACATCTGAAATAAATAATGATCATCAAATCAAATCAAATCAAACATGTCCTGGACATTTTTACAGAGCGACACTCCAACTTGGGAAACAAATTTGCTGCTCTGGAAACAATAGAATAGCAGTGTTGTAACCTAAAGTGCCACAATACTGTAGGCCTACATGTTCTCCCAAACTGCAGTAGACCTACGGTATGTTAGGAGGTTCATTGTCAGCAGTCCTTCCCCTGTTTTCTTTCAAAAATGGTCTTTCTGGTGACCGGTGTCTGGCTTTCCACATGCTCTGACTATCCCCCAAACCTGCTGGGCTGGTTTGAAGGTCAAGGTCTCTGTCAATACTAGTGAAAGGTCTGTGTTGATTGCACCCAAATAAAGAGTCACTCACAAGGTCAAATCCAACACTTGTGTATGAAGTTCAGGTGCTGTGTTCAGATGTGTTTTTTTGTGATCATCATTAGCATGTCGCTAAGCTAGTGAAAGTCAATGGATCCGTGTAGGATCCATTGACTTTCACTAGCTTAGCGACATGCTCCCTCTTTTAACTTGTCTTAAAGCAAGACAACGCTTCACATGAAAAATAAGACACTTTACCACCTTTATAAACCCCAGCCAACGATTTTAACTGTATGAAGCCCCAAAATAGTGGCATACCCCTTTAAGTAACAGATTAAGACTTCAATTTGGTGACATTAATATTAAAACAGATGTTCCAAAGGGGTTGAAAAATATAAACATGTCCCTGCTGTTGCTCAGACGGTAGGACACTGCACTACTACACGGGCGCCCCAGTTTCGAATCCCGATCCTCCCCTGTCTCTCCGCACTCATTTCCTCATGTCTGTCTCACTGTCCTTTCTGAATAATAATTGTGTAAAAGCCCCAAAAAAACATCTTTCAAAAAGAAATATAAACACCTGTTTTCACCTGCTATAATGAAACAACATAGTTGATGTTGATGGTTGGTATTATCAACAACAGGCGTGCTCCGTATTTTTCCATTTGCTGCTGCAAGGCCTAAAGCCCAAACCAAAACACCACTGTCTTGTAAAGCAGAGCCAAAAAGTCACGCACACGGCACACACACACACACACACACACACACACACACACACACACACACACACACACACACACACACACACACACACACACACACACACACACACACACACACACACACACACACACACACACACACACACACACACCTGGATTCTTGGCAGGCTTAAACACGTTCCACTCTATCGCATTGTGTCTGTGTGTTTACCATTTGAAAGGGCTGATACAAATTGAGGCCGATACCTCCCTGCATTGTTCTATCACGCTCAGGACATAGCCAATACATCAGGCCGCTGTCACTATAAACAATGGAGGATTGTCTACCAAGGATATATTCATTTGTAGACCGACTGTGCAAACGTCCCTCAACAGATGGAAACACAGATCACAGACACGAAAGCAAATAAACACTACAAATAAAAGCAATGACTTGTGCGATGATATGTTCATTTGCCAGCTGAAGGTGCACACGAATCCCAGTCAGATCTCACGCACATCCAGATCCTTCATTTTGCAGGGTGCAGGGTCAAAGCATAAACTTCATGTAGGCAAAAGATGAACTGCACACCGATAAGCCATTTTTTTTTCCGTGACGTTTTGGGCCACCCTGGCCCTTCAGCCCAGCTGAAGGTTCAAACATCCTTAAGCAGATCAAGAAACGGATAACACACAAAACCAAACAGACAGTGAGAGCAGAAGTGGCTGTTTATGTGCAAAGATAGTTCAGCATCTCATGCAAAGGTATGTTGATCTGCACGATGCTCCTTCAAAAATCTGAAAGACATATGCATTACACACACACTAGCAAATATGCAATAAAACACAAATTATGTTATGCAGTTGTGTGATAAAGGAGGCCTACTGGTATCTGGCCCTCATATCCGTTCTTTTCTGAATTGACTCTTTTCATATAAGAACACATTATCCTCCAACTCTGAAAGCATCAAACAATGGAATGCGCCTGAGCCCATGTTTGGCCTATCGCGTATAACTGATAGAGCAGAGAGAGGGTTGGCCGTGAGGCAAACACTTCCTGTTTTACCGTCTTCCGTGAACCAATGGCAAAGTCTTCCTGGCTGGTCGACAGACCTTGGTGCACTGAACTTTGTCGGACGCCTCTTGTTTAGTTTAGCTGAGAACAAGCAGAGGCAGAAACCGAGGGACAACCGAGGGACAACAGGGGATACCGTGCGCACTCAGAGGTATGGCAAGCCAATTGTTATTACACAATACTCTGCAGTATTCTTCTACTGCCTTGGGTATTTGTTTATAAACTGAGGTAGGGTAGTGAAACGCCTGACTGAAATGATTGTTCCCTGTGTGTGCGCATATGTAAATAGTGAGGTAGTATACACAAATATTTATGGAACCATCTTGTGCTGTGTCTCTCTGTGAGAGTGACGCACTTTTTGTGACAGCAGTGCACTGCAGAGGATGATAATAAAACATATTTAGATACTGTATATATACGTATTTCTAACACACTTGTACCTACATTTTTCATTTAGCAATTGTAAGAAATACCTATCATATATAAATATATTTTGAGTACAAAATTGGACAGGAAACTTAACACAGATGCCGAATTGAAGTAACTATTATAGATAAATATATTTTGAGTACAAAATTGGACGGGGAACGCAGATACCGATTTATTTATTTTTTTCATTCGTTTGTATTGTTATGTTTCAAAAATAGTATATAACTGTATGGGATTACCTTTTTCTTAAAAAAAAACAAAACAAACAAAAAGAAACACATGAATGTCAAAGTAAGCAACTCTTCAATTTGATTATGTAGTTAAAAATGTGTAATTACATAGTTAGTACATATTAAAACCTGTTGAATAATGGATGGGTAAGCTTGGTAAGAAGCCGACTTAGAACAAGCCCTTCTCTTTCACTTTCTCATCGCAACATTTTCTCAACCTGTGGCCTGTGAAATAGTGGCTGATAGGTGCTGTCAGTTTTTAGAAAGCGGCATCGACAGACAGACGCAAGCTCTCGTCTGAGCAGAAGGAAACCCTTCTGACCACAAGCCATTACTAAAGGCTGCTGAGTACGTGACACAGAGGACGTCGTCCCATTGGGGTCTGCTATCGCAGCTGCTGATGGGGAGGAAACCGCCAGGCCTGCGTTATCTTCAGTAACTACTTCTAACCACTCCAGAATGACCTCTATTAGGCCGATATTTAAGCCACTCTGTATGGTTTATGTAGTGGTATGATATGCAATAGAATAGAATAGAATAGAATAGAATAGAATAGAATAGAATAGAATAGAATGATTGTTATTTACACATATGTGCAGTGAGAACTTCAAAGTGAGAAATCAAACCGAAAGTATCTCCCCCATCATGCAACATGCATGTATGCATTTTTGTGTGATGACACTGCTTATTGGTAGTGGACCAATGCAATTTCCATGTAACTTCTGTAGCCTAATTGAGGGGGGAAGTGA
Organism: Engraulis encrasicolus; assembly: GCF_034702125.1. Taxonomy (NCBI): domain Eukaryota; kingdom Metazoa; phylum Chordata; class Actinopteri; order Clupeiformes; family Engraulidae; genus Engraulis; species Engraulis encrasicolus. The sequence goes on from NC_085873.1 coordinate 1,586,420, forward strand.
TGCGTGTCGGGTTGGTCAACATTTCACTTCCTTTTGAAAGAGTCACACCGGAGACAGCCTACTGTAAGTGCCTGGCTCTATTTACTGTAGAAGTCTCAAAAGTTAGAGTTTCAGTTTCCATTAGGCTATTGTAAGCACAGTCAGTGTGTCAGTATTAATTGGTATTTTCTCAGTGTACGTAGGAAAGAGAAAAGAGGGGTGAGAGAGAGAGAGAGAGAGAGAGAGAGAGAGAGAGAGAGAGAGAGAGAGAGAGAGAGAGAGAGAGAGAGAGAGAGAGAGAGAGAGAGAGAGAGAGAGAGAGAGAGATACTGGGCATAGACTGGAATGGACAGAAGGTGATGAAATGGTTGAATGTTATTGCTGAGAAGTAATTCCCCAGTCTGTGCACTCTGTTTATGCAGTTTATTTAGCCTATATATGAGGAAGCGGGCCAAAATACATAGGCCTAAATAGTAGCCTATGACGCCAAGTAAATACAAATGGTAAAATCTATTTAAACAAATAGGTCAACAAAAAAAGTAGGATTTGCTTTTAAATTACACTTAAAATACTGATCACTATGTACAACTATTAGATTATTCTGGAAATGACAAGCAAACAGACAGAGTTCAATTCCTAATTCTGTCCAGCATGAGAAATCAACTGATGACATGCTAATGTTTTGGGAGGGTGACTGACTGAAGAAATCGTGGTGGTGATTAAGATGTCTCTGAAATGACAATAGTGTCTCACTAAGGTCTTTGCATGTCCATCTCCATTCTCCCTTCTGCCGTCGCTGGCTCGCCACTGAAACTAATAACTGAATTGCATAGCTCTACCACGCGCACCAAGAGTGATGCAAAACTGGCTGCTGATAGGCTCAAACCGAAACTTTTCCCGGACTCTCATTGGCTGTCGCTGTTCTCATGTGAGGCAATATGCAGATAGACTAGATGTGGTGGCTGAAAGGAACCCTGTCATTGCCAGTCCAGCCAGGCAGAGACGAGAGGGGGTGTGTCGCAGGACCCAAGGAATTCGTTGTCCAGAACCGGTCTTATTGTATAATGCTTTAGCTGGATCTCTAAGCTGTTACCTGAAGCAATCATCGACGTCTGACCGCTTAATTCTATCGACCGGTATCATTCGTTTTTACTGAGGAAGAAGTAACGCTTTACAATGAATTGCACAAGGTAAGCTGAAAAGTGCGTCAGACCGGTTGGAGCGCTAGAAGTAGGCTGCGCTGATGTAACTGGTGGAGTGGAATAGACTGTTTCAAAGCTTATCGCTGCTACAGGCATACATGATGATAATGTTAATAATATATCCTACCAATGTAGCCTGGCAAGACATATTGTGGAAAATTGAAATGGAAACACTGTGTTACGCAACGCACATGGGTCCTGTTAGAACAAATGGAAAATAGCCTATTTAATAGAATATTTAATATAAACTATTACAGGAATATCCTTTTGTGACACTATGGTTTAGTTTTGTGTTTGTAGCCCCCTGAATGGGTTCAAAAGGTATCTTAACTGATGCGTGAGGGTAGGCAAACTATTGAATGAGAGGGCGTGAGAGGGAGAGTAAAACCTGTTAGGATTCAAATGGGAGACACATCGATTCATCTGTGTCGAAACCGAACGCTAAGCTAATTGAAGTGTGTAAAAGTAATTGATTGCGCATCACTAAAACTCTTAATCACCAAGACACTAATATGTAACAATGTCGTGTTGTTTTTAAGCACTGTTTCTTTGCCACAGTGCTTCACTGTGCTCTTGCATTAAATGGTCCAGACCACTAAGAGATCACAATGTTCTGATCCAGAATCCAGCCTATGCGGCGGTGATAACAAATGAATGCGCAACGGAAACCACCGGAATACATGCATTGTTTCTCTCAAAATAATTTAGTGGCCCAGTAAATGTTTGTTGGTAAATCTTTGCTGGTTCCTCTCATAGTTTTGTCATCCTCCTGGCAATATTGGCTGCTTGAACCAGAGTCAAACTGCTGTAAATGCTGGGTGACAGGCTCTCTTGTGTATATTGAACAACACTCTTAATTGTTGTATGTTGAATTTCTTCTATCTCTCTCTCTCTCTCTCTCTCTCTTTCTCTCTCTCTCTCTCTCTCTCTCTCTCTCTCTCTCTCTCTCTCTCTCTCTCTCTCTCTCTCTCTCTCTCTCTCTCTCTCTTTTTCTACTCCCAGGGTCCTGCAGATATTGAACCCCAGGCCGATGCCCAGTCCAATCATGCCCGTCGACGTGGCCATGCGGATCTGCCTGGCGCAGTCGCCGCCCGTGTGCAGCTTCCTGGGCTCCTACGAGGCGCAGCGCAACCTCGTCAACCAGTACAAGTCCAAGCCCCTCAGGCCCTGCATCAGCTCCAAGCCTGACATCCAGTCCAACGCCTCCCACACCACCACCACCACCGCCACAGTAAGCAGCACCCCAACCAAGACCACCGTGGGCTTCAAGAGTCCCAGCGTCAAACACAAGAAGCGGGTGGTGTTCGCCGACTCCAAGGGCATGTCGCTAACGGCCATCCACGTCTTCAAGGAGTTCGATGAGGACCCGCTGGCGGATCTGCAGTTCGAGCTGGCAGACCTGGAGAACGCCATCGTGGGCATGAGGGTGGAGAAGGAGAGGAGCCTGACGCTGGACTTCGCCCAGCCCGCCGCTGACTACCTGGACTTCCGGAACCGGCTGAAGAAGAACATGGTCAGCCTGGAGAACTGCGTTCTGCAGGACAAGGCCCTCAGCGGAACTATCAAAGTCAGCAACGTCAGCTTCGAGAAGTCGGTGGCGCTGCGGATAACGTTTGACTCGTGGAAGAGCCACACGGACGTTCCCTGCGTCTACATGAACAACGTGTACGGCTGCCTGGACATTGACACGTTCTCCTTCGCCGTGGACCTGCCGGCGGTCATCGCGCCCGGCCAGAGCGTGGAGTTCTGCATCTGCTACAAGACCCAGATCGGGGAGTACTGGGACAACAACGACGGGAAAAACTACAAGCTGGTCCAATCGGAGCGCGAGCAGCCTGACCAGCACACCTGCACCATCCCCAAACCCCCCGTGCAGGACTTCAAAAGCCAGTGCAAGAAACCAGAGATGGAATTCGACCAGTTCGGGAGCCCCAGAACGTCCAGCGGCTTCTTCCCCGAATGGCAGAGCTGGGGCCACATTGAGAGCAGCACCCCCTACTGGTGAACTGTGAGATTACATGAAAAGGTTCAACAAAAGTATGCCCTTTACGAGACTAACCCACGAAGAAGATAAAACAAAGTAAACAGAACATCCCGTAGAAAGAGGCCCTTGTGGAGGGCTGTCCCTGGAACAGGCCCAGAAGAGAGATCGGGCCTTGTCCAGAACCGTAAGCTTAGCCTGTTCGTTTGGGGACCCTGTCCAACTTGATCGTCAATCACAGATAATTGCAATCTGAAATCCTCTCCCCTTTCGGACCAAAGAGAGATGTATAGAGGTCCACACTGTTCTCCTAGTTTTACCAGCATGACTGCAATTGGGAGTGAGAGTGTTAATGGAGAAATGGACAGTATTGCCGATGCCACTCACGGTGTACAGTTGAGCTTACGGTTAGCAGCGGTTAGCTCTTGGATGTTTCGGTCACACTAATCCCAGTGCAGAGTAGTTCTGTGAGATTAACCCATGTGGCTAATTGCCATGTTTTGACATGGCACAATGTAAACAGCAAAAAGGAATGGGGCTGGGAGCAGCTCACGTTGACTGAACTGGTTGATGTTCAGTTTTTTTTCCTGACAAAAAGTTATTTTTCCCCCATTTTTTTTGCTGTGCACTAAAAGCATCTTTAGATTTCGAAACTTCAGTTGTATTTTTATTTTATTTTTTTCCTTTTTTCCTTTGTAACACAGCACATGCCTTCCTTTTGCAAATGGATTTGTCTGATTGTCAAAGTCAGTTTCTATGAAGGTTGTTGGCATTACTTCAGACGTGAGATGTTCACTTCGAAAGGCCTTTCACCAAGACGAGACCACTTTGCTGAAATGTGTCGCTTCTCCTTGTCAGGCTCAGCATTAGCATCCTTTGTTTTGTCTTTTTTTGTTTGTTATTGTTTTTTGTTTTGTTTGTTTGTTTGTTCGGCTTTGTTCAATTTTGAAAGGGCAGTGTTCCCATGGATCACCTAGTAGTGTGTTAAATGTGAGGCTCTTTAGCGAGCATAACGAATGCAAAGGGACAAGGGTTTTAATCCACCACCCACGCAACCTGCTCTCATCACCTCCCCCTCTGACCGCCTGTCCTCCAAATCCCCACCCCCACCCCCATCCCAATCTCAGACTGTCACCACGCATGAGACTCTGGCGCTAGTAATGTTTGCACTGATACAGAGCGATGCCTTTATTTCTGGACTCGAACAGAAACAGAAACCGAACAGAATGTGGAAGTGGGACGATGTGGTACAAAGCATGAATTTTTTACTTCATATTGAAGTTTGCCTGACGTACGTATGTCTGTAGTCGTATATTCATGGTACCCTACATTTGAACACTTTCAGGTATGCAAATGAAAGTATGCAAGATGGTAAGGCACAGCCCATAACAAACCCTAACCCCCCACCCACCCTCATCTCCCTTTAAATGGACAGTATACCGCCAGCCCTTAGATGTGACAACATCACACCTACGTATATTTTGCACTTGAGCCAACTCCCCAAGCCCATAAAACTTTAATACAAGTCATGGAAATCTTGCACACACACCCTATGCTATCCCGATGCCTTTCCCTTTGCTGCTAAATGTCGCTCCGCAGTGTTTGCGTTTGTGTGCGCACCGTATGTGTGTAGGCCGTCATGATGTGTGTGTGTGTACATGTATGTATGCTGTCATGGTCCCATGGTATGTGAATCCTCTTACTTGGAATAGAAGAAGAAGAAGAATCGGGAAGGTGATTTTGGGTAATTGCAATAGCGGAGAGGGATAGAGAATGTAAACTTTATAAGGGAAGTATTTTGTATGTAAGGGAAGAGAGACACCATTTTGTTTACACATGCGTGTCTGCTAGTTTAAGAGGAAAAGGGGTCAAGACAAAAGAGTAGCCGCTGCTTTATTCACAGTGCTTAAGCTTTTTCACAGCCTCTGTAATGTGTTTGGAAAACCCTGAAGAAAAAGGAAGATGACTTTGGCGCAGCAGGTGTGGCGTGTGGCGAAGGTCCGTTCAAGCCACAAAGATTCAAGAGTATGTGTGTTTTATGGATTGAATGTAGAAAACCAACACCCAGGCCTCAATGTTGGCCTGGTGTGTTTCTGTTTGCCTGTATGTATGTGTGCGATGATTTTTTTTCTACTGCGAAGAAAAAGTGTCTGTCAGAAAGAATGGCTTTCTGTGTCAAAAATGATCCTTTTAGAAATAAAAACGCTACAAGTTTTTACTGAGAACGACTCATGAGTTTTGAATACACTGAATACCTTTATACTGTGTGTGCCTCCATTCAAAATACATTTGTTTGGGGTCATGATTTAAAATCTTTTCAAACCATGCATTCATTATTTGAAGGAAGCTTGTACATTTCATTCATTCATTCATTCTGTATCCAATACTAGAACATACACATTACCCACACAGTATTTTCATCTAGATGTTGCCATACAATTTAACTTGCAGTCAGAAGATAATATTTGCACCTTAATATAGAGGCGCACACTACAGTAGTTAAAGTAATCAAAACACTGTTATGTGGGTCAACCTTGATGAAGTGTCCTTTTAGTGTCCTGTCCAGGTACTGTATATTGACACAGAGGAAGTGTCACTCATAGGAAATTGGGGGTTCAGAATTAGGTCAAGTAAATTAATTAATTAATTAATTAACAGCTAGCCAGATGGTAACACACCATCACTAACAGGAATTCTCCTTGCAGTCTTCCCCTTTTGCCTGTCATGAGCTATACAGGGAACCTACAGTACTGTACTGTATAAGTGCTAGGTATACTGCCTGTGGGGCCTATACTGTTTCAGTTCTGATGCCCCATCTGTGTATTCACACAATGAAAGATATCAGAGGTGTCACAGGAAAGGGAATTATTAACGCTTATTAACACAGTTATTAGCAATCTGACATGAACTCACTTTTAAAAGGAAATATCTACTGACGTTGCTGTGTGTTTTTATCTCAAGCTGAAGCTTTTTAAAAAGTCCCACAGTGGTAGATTGTGATGAAACAGGAAACTTCCTTGGTAGTCCTCCTACGTATGTGTGTTTGTTTACGGTCAGTAGCCTATGATGAAGACATCTTCCTGTTGAGTCTGTCGACAGTTTGTGTTTTAGTCATCAGCCTGTCAGGCCTGGCAAACTTGTTTGATAGCTTACTGTAGCAAGCCGTTATCTCTTAAGATCATAATGCGTTCCGGGCCTAGTAAGTTGAAAAAAAAGAAAATACCCTGCCACAGCTTCCTTGCAATACAGATGACTTCAATAAGTATCTTGTCTACCTGTCTGACAGCACATTATACACTTCATCTGTTCAGGAAATATTGATTTTGAGTTCATTGTAGAATTAATCCAACACACTTGAAATTACAACAAACATACATTTAATAATGATGATAATAATAATAATAATAATAGTAATAATAACAGACCGGATTTACGTATGTAGCGCCTGTCTTGGTACTCAAAGCCGCTTTACAGAAAAAAAATCACACATAATCGTGCACGCGCACACACACACACACACACACACACACACACACACACACACACACACACACACACACACACACACACACACACACACACACACACACACACACACACACACACACATAGGGAGAAGAAAGCAGATAGACAAGGGACATTCTAGACTTCTATGGAGATACTTGTATAGAAGAAATAGTAAATAGAACAAATGTTCATATTTTCATACACCCAACTGTCAATGACAAGCATGAAAGTTTTTAACCGAAATACACTCTTTTCCAGAATTCGCTCTTTTTCTCACTGCCCATTCTATTCAGTCGCCCAGATAATAAGATGCACTCATGGCACGCACTTGTCACCACCATCAGAATTCTCATTCATTCGCGTCCAGCGTTTTTCATTAAGTGGGCCATGACTGAGCACAGTCTCCAGGAGACGGCCCAGACATGGGGTAGGGTGCAGAGGAGTGGGAGGAATGTCGGACCAATCTCCGCCCGGACAAATCTCTGCTCATCAAATTTACAAAGACGGATATCACTCCGCTCATGAAATCACCACGATGGGCATTCATTTCTCCTCTCTTGGGTTTTCTTTGTGTCTAGACGAAAACCCATCCCTAACTCTAACCTGTCAGTGAAGAAAGTTTATTTGCTCAACAGAGAGAGGGGGTGGGGGTGGCAGAGGGGGCCCTAGAATTGGGCCCACATTAAATTGTACTGTATGTATGGGGGGGTTCAGATGACTTCTCTGTGTTTGCCTCTTCTCTGTCTTGGGCCCAAAGCTGTCCTGTGCAGCCCTGCGCAGAGTGGTGTGTACATGACGTGCGAGAACCTAGTCTAGTGTTATAGAATCTAGGGTGCATTTAGGCAAAATGGGCCACTTTTTGGCAAATTCAGAAAGACTGATGAAATCTGAGGAAGAACATCAATACATTACCCAACATTTAGTTTGATTGCATAAAGTGACTCACAATCTTCCATTTCATGACAAAAAACAAGGTGATTAATGTAAAAATTATACATTTTTACAAGCTTTAGTGACAGGTGTGTCATCCTGGATGGAAAAAATGCATTCAGGTAAAATGGGCCACCTATTCATTCCAATGGTGAATGGCACAAAAGAAAAACAAAAATAGTGATGATTTTAATATTGCTCCATTTTTCATTTTTTTCACACATCTGTTTCCAGACAATATCACAACTTAATTAAAAGAGCTCCCCTAACACCTCCGTCTTCAGTAATGGTCACATTGTTTTTGTAAAAAATATGAATGGTAATTCCCATAGAAAAAAAACGGCCAAAATTACATGAAAGGGGCGGCCCATTTTACCTTAACATGTTCAGCTAAAATGGGCCGATGTTTTTTTTTTTTTTCTTTTTTCATTTTTAGGTATTCAAACATCACAATGTTGCCACAACTATGTTTTTCCAGATTAAAGGCACATATTCAAACCTAAAAACATATCTGTTTTTCCAGTTTTTATCACATCTGAAAACAGCATCATCCTTATTTTATCTAGACAATTTCTTATTTTGGCAAGACTGAAAATATACTTTCTTCTGTCACTGTCCATATGAGGGTTCCCCCTGCCCATCAAAAAAGTGTTATGCTATTCAAATGATTTTAAACAGATGGAGTAGTAATGTTGCAACAATTTAAGTACATTTGTGGCGGTTGGTCTGTAGAATTAAAATAAATGAGACACCCAATGCTTATCCGGCCCAATTTACCTGATGGCCCAATTTACCTGAACGCACCCTACTGTTCTAGAATCTGGCCAAGTGTTTTGGAACCTACTTTTCTAGAACCTGGTCTTCAGGAGAACTTCATCACTGAACTCTGAACACAGTTGCTTTTCAGCTCTGTGGTGAAGCTGTAAGATGTGAAGACAGTAACATGATGGTAAAAGGATGTGAAGAGAGTAACGGGATGGTAACAGGATTTGAAGACAGAGGATGGTAACAGGATTTGAAGACGGTAACAGGATGGTAACAGGATTTGTGAACAGTGAAGGACAGAGCAGTGCAGAGTAGAGATGCACCGGATCCTGATTTTTAGGATCCTGCCGGATACCGGATCCACTGCTTAAGATCCTGCCGGATCTGGATACCGGATACCGGATCCTATGAAAGGGTTGAGACACAGCCTACTCGCACACGTGGGCCCTTTTATTACGTTAGCTCAAACTATATTTTAGACTCATTGGCTTACTGCCACACTGCCTGCAACGGCCGCTTCCAAAGGACTTTCACTCCATGCAGCGATTGGGGTTGTGAAAGACTGACTGAAAAGCCTAGGCTACGTAAAAACTAGAGATGCACCAGATCCTGATTTTTAGGATCCTGCCGGATCCGGACCCTGTGAAAAACTTTATTATATTACCGGATCTGGAACCAGATCTTGAATCCGGTGCATCTCTGGTGCAGAGTGATTAGAGTGGTGTGGATCAGTGTGGTGTGTAGATAGTTGTGGTGAGGTGAGTTATGGGGAACAGTGTGGTGTGGTGTGGTGTGAAGCTGTAGGATGATGGGAGAGTGTTGTGGAGTAATGTGGTGCGATGCAGAAATGTGTGGTGTGGACTGGGTGTGTTTGACTGGGTGTGATTAGATGTGGTATTAGCTCCTCAGCGGAGAGCCTCAGTAGTCATCAACAGTAGTCATCAAAAATGGCAATAACTAAGCCTCAATTCGTTACTTAAGACTCTCTTCATCACTTGAGGAAGGTTATCTGTGACAAAATGTTGTCACAACTGTTGCACCTTAACACACACCGTTCCAACAGTGGAACCCTGTAATAGTCACTGAAAAAAACACCACTATAACAGTACACAGGGCCTTTAGTAATACATTATTGGTCATTGCCATTCTGGTAACAGCTTATTTATAACATGGGCGGTGTCATACTGGGTTAAAGTATTTATTACAAGATACAAGTGCTCATTGCATAGACTAGGTAAAGTGAGAATAGCTTATAAGTTTATTAAGACATACAAGTGCTCATTGCATAGGCTAGGTAAAGTGAGAAAAGCTTATAAGTGTTTATTAAGAGATGCTTTATGTTTATGTGTTTATTAAGATCATTGCATAGGCTCGGTAATAACATTAATAAAGCGATCGTTGCACAGCCTAGGTAAAGTGAGATTAGCTCATAAATATTTATTAGGAGGTACAAGTGCTCATTGCATTGGCTAGGTAAAGTGAGATCAACTCATACATGCCTATAAGTATTTATTGAGAGATACAAGTGCTCATTGCATAGACTATGTAAAGTGAGAATAGCTTATAAGTTTATTAACCCTATCCAGACCGGGCTTTTTTGGCATTCCTGGGACCGGGGGGGGGGAGCTCTTTTGACCCCCACCTCATAACTTAGGAACCGAATGGCGTATGACCACCAAACTTGGAGGGGATGCTCTTCAGCCAAAGATCTATGAATGGCATCAGTTTGGTGTCATTATTTGATATTATGACATCATTATGACGTCATTTCCTGATTGTATTGCCCAAAATGTCACCTTAATGTATTTTCCATCTAACTTTGGTAATGCACATCAATTTTGGTTATTATATGCTTCAGACCACTTCAAATGTTCACAAGGATGTCTGATGCTAATGAAAATGTAAAAAAATATGAAAAGTGATTATGATGAGACTTAGAGCAGTGATTTTTGGTCAGGCGTACCTGTCAGAAAACTGTTGCCATGGCAACAACAAAACTGATAAACCTAATCTTTTGGTATCACACTGTAGCCAACTTCATTTTAGGAAAAGTCACAAAGTTTCGTAGTCATAGCTTAAGTCATTCAGGAGTTATACGACATCAAAGTTGGTGCGGGCACTTTTAGCTTTTATTTATTAGGAGATACAAGTGGTCATTGCATTGGCTAGGTAAAGTGAGATCAATTCATACATGCCTATAAGTATTTATTGAGAGATACAAGTGCTCATTGCATAGACTAGGTTAAATGAGAATAGCTTATAGCTATTTATTAAGACATACAAGTGGTCATTGCATAGGCTAGGTAAAGTGAGAATAGCTTATAAATATTTAAACATGGCTATGATTGAGATGCAGAATAGATAAGCTATATTGTGTATATTCATGGATCCTGTTATAAAGCTTCATAGCACAGACCTCAAGACAGTTAGCGTCATGAGGACAAAGAAGCTTTACAATGCACTGTGTAACCTTCAGTCTTAAATGCCTATAGCAACACATTATAATAACTCATAGCTGTTGCTATGAGCATGTGTATATATTTATGTCGATAAATATAAAGCCTTATGAATGCATTATAATGCGTTATGCATGCATTTATAGCGTCTTACGAATAGCAAGTTCATAGAAAGTGTCACCACATTTTCTTAGCTCCCATAGAATGTCTCTGCTTAAACCATGTCACTGCCTTGAACACGCCTTTACACCGTAGGAGATGCTCAAAGTTGATTGCTTCCCTACAAAGTGGGTGGAGCTCCCCAGCCCGGCGGAGCTCAGAATATGCCTGAACAAGCTCTTTGCCTGAGTAATGTCGAAGAGCCGAAGGTGTCGCGTCATTAGTCGGGCAGAGCCTGGGTAACGCTTTAGCAGCCATGACGCTAATGATTAGAGAAGGGAGAAGAGAAGAGAGGAATCAGAAGGTTGCAGGTTCAAATCCCACACCATCCATGGCTGGCGTGCCCGTGATCAAGTCACCTCACCTCACATTGCTGCAGAGGTTGTGACCAATACCCTGTACCTAAGTCACTTTGCATACAGTAAAAGGGCATGTAATGTAATGCAATGTAATGTAATGTGCTATACCTTAGTGGTGTCAACAATAATTGATTCGGCAATGCATCGCAATGCGGGGGCAGGGCTATTCAATTCAATGCGGCAAGTGCCATAATCGATGCGGCATATTTTTTCAAGTTTCAATTACTTCCGTGAATATTTCCGGAGCAAATGAATGTTAAATTAAATAAAAGCACTTCAAAGCATTGCAATCTCTAAGACTGATACAGAAAACAGCTGACAAGTAGCCCATGCTGCTCTCAGCCCTAGTATGTAGTATCTAGGCCTCCGTGGGAAAGTATGTCTGGCCTGGACAGACATGCAGTAGGCCTAGCTGTGGTCTGCTCTGGTCTGTGTGAGCATACTTCTCATATCACAGATAGATTGCACAAGCGACTGTCTGTCTGTGTGTCTGTGTGTACAGCTGGGACACAAGAAGCTGATTGGATTGTGTGTGTGTGTGTGTGTTTGTGTGTGTGTGTGTGTGTGTGTGTGTGTGTGTGTGTGTGTGTGTGTGTGTGTGTGTGTGTGTGTGTGTGTGTGTGTGTGTGTGTGTGTGTGTGTGTGTGTGTGTGTGTGTGTGTGTGTGTGTGTGTTTGCGCGCGCATGCGTGCATGCGTGTGTGTGTGTTGTGGGGGGTGGTGGGTGGTGGGGTTGTGTTCACAAAAAAGACAACTGTCTGAAATATTTCATTTTTACATTCATATTAATCAGCTGAAATAGATAAGTGCATGTATATTTGAAACAATAAATGTCACAATATTTACATATAAGTGGGTAAAATTTATTGATATGCATTGATATTACATTTCAGTTTGTGCATCGTCACTGTCACAAGCGGTGGCTAATGAAGTGTGTTGTCTAGTTCTTGGATATGTAGTGATACAACCCCTTTGTCACCCGTTGTTGCGATGGTCACGGTTTAATGAGATGTGACATCCTGGCACACAGACTCGTGATTAAAATTCCTGTTGTAATCTGACCATTATCAAAATGGCCACGGCACAAAGCAACGCTCTGGCAAGTAAACACTCACTTCCCTCATTGAGAGCAAGACCAGAGTCCAGAAATGGGCAATTATGATTTCTTCCCCTATTTTTTTCCACTTTTTGTTTTGTTGTTGTTATTGTTTATTTGTTTTGTTTGTTTTTTTGGTTTTGTTTTGTTTGCTTTGTTTTTTTTTGGGGGGGGGGGGTTGTGTTAGGTATTTCACTTATGGGTCTTGACTCATATAAAAGCCTTAACGTTCATCATCTAATAGTTCAATGCTGACTCATCATATGCAGTCTGAGTCTAAACAATTGCAGATATCAAACAAATCAGAATCCTCTTCATCATGTCCAGACAGCCAATCTGATTCACAGGGTCGTTGACATCTTTTGGTCGGTCCTGGAAGAAAATCATCTGAAAGGGCACCCCACCCAATGTAATGAGGACTCAATTTTGAACACCCGTCTCCCTGTGCCCTGGGCAACTGACCCGATTGACCTGTCTTCTCTGATGATCCCTCTTACCTCAAGGCTTAATCTTGCAGGACATGTCATGGCATGACTCTGCTCTCACTATGCACTCATAGTCAGTGATGGGAATTTTGTCTTGGCAGAAATACCACATAGTCATACGAAATACTTGCACCGGAATTCACAAAATGAATTTGATTACACGCTCCAAGCTGTTTTAAAATACTTAACATGCCATGTGGTCTTAACTGTTGACTTATACTTGAGCCTTTGTTCTGATGGTGGTAGGATTGATTCCTGTAACTAAATGGGAAAAATACAATGCAGAACACAAATAAATGTGAACATGTGAACTTGTACTGTACAATGCAGACAATAACATGAATGTATCGATGATAACAGTATTAAATACTTTTATCAAACAGTACTGTCAGCAATGTCAGCAGGGCCATTGACAGACTAGCTGGACCTGGGAAAAAGTAATTTGAAGAGCCCCCCAGGTCTTCATACGATGTGATGGCGACCCAATTATGACCCGCCCCTCTACCCGGGCCCAGAACAACTGACCTCTTTGTCTCCCTGTTGGCACCCCTGCTCGCCTGCTTCCTGCATGCACAGGAACATAGACAAATGAACACATATACCGTACAGTACATACAGTGTAGTCACCACAATCAATAGTATTGACTCTTTCTGGACATGTGATTGCACCCCAGGGCGTCCATTCCTTAGTGCTGTGCCATTACACAACTGTGCTGGTCATGGAGAAGACTTAACACATGTCTGACCACCTATTTGTAGGAGGGCAGGGCCATTGAAGTAGGGTAGGGGGTTTCACTGAGTCACTAAGGTCCCAGGAATCGTCATGTTACTGTAAGATATTGAATGCCAAAACCGTACGTTTTCATGATTTATTTTGTTTATGTATTATGAAAATAGACATTGCAATGCACCTTGTTACACAAACCGGCCCAGGGGGTTTTGTGATAGACCATGCCCTCACCTGCACCGTCATACTACACTTAAGATGTGCTCAGGTCACTGTATATTAAGGATGCACCTTACAGTAATATACATCTAAATGTTGGGACGGTCACCAGTGTTAATTTCGTGACGAAATATTTTCGTCATAATTATCGTTAACGATTGTTTTTCCCCTGACGACAATAAAACGATGACGAAAGTGTAGACAAGTGTAGAAGTGTAGACAAGAGGAAATGAATGTAATAGGCTATTTTAGTTGACTAAAATTATTTTAGATTTCGTTGACTGAAAAATGAAAAAAAGGTCGCACCATGCATAGGTTTCTTTTTATTTACACAGACGCGTTTCGGCGCTCTGCCTTCCTCAGTGTGACCTTTTTTCATTTTTCAGTCTTACAATATTTTGGTCAGCACCCTTAAAAGGAAGAAAAAACTGTTGGGTGACGCCTGCTCCAACCCTTATGAACTTTAAGATTTCGTTGAGTAAAATTGTATGAATTTTAGTCGACTAAAAATAGACTAAAATAAAATTGATTTAGATGACTAAATTTTGACTAAAACTAAAATTACATTTTCGTCAAGAGACTAAAACGAAATTAAAAATTCCTGTCAAAATTAACACTGACGGTTACTAAGGGGAAATTTGAAACAAACAAAAAAACAAAATAAAAGCATATGCCCCTGATGACTGTCGGCCCACCGGGAAAATGCCCTGTATGCCAGATTACCCCTCCAGCCCTGCAGCACTGTTGAGATGACCAGTGGCAGCGAACTGGTTCCCCAGTTCCCAAGGTACCGCCTGGCTCATGTATCCCTGCTAGGCCCAGGGCACACTGACCTCACACACATGTCAGGTGTCAGGTGCCAGATGTCAAGTTTCATACCTTGCTGAAATTCCTTGAGTCAAAGGTCTGCATTTTCCACACAGTTATTCACACCAAACATAGGCAATTTGTGTTAGCCAGAGTGCGAAGTGTGTGTGTGTGTGTGTGTGTGTGTGTGTGTGTGTGTGTGTGTGTGTGTGTGTGTGTGTGTGTGTGTGTGTGTGTGTGTGTGTGTGTGTGTGTGTGTGTGTGTGTGTGTGTGTAGAGTAGAGTAGAGTAGAGTACTTTTATTGATCCCGAAGGAAATTAAGGTGTCTGTCAGCTTACATAAATACACAAATCCAAACGTACACAAAGAACTTATACACATAAATGCACATTACAGTAAAAGTATATCGCCTCACACACTCTCTCTCCCTCCCTCCCTCCCTCCCTCCTTCCCTCTCTCTCACACACACACATATCCTCTCTCTACCCCCCCCCCCACACACACACACACATTGTCACACA
>NC_085873.1:1619112-1636612 GCF_034702125.1 Engraulis encrasicolus
GAAGTTACACCACAGGAAATCCACTGCATTATGGCCATTTCATTCCATTATATAATCCGTTTGTATACATGACTGACATCTGAGCTCATGCTAACTTGATAATGATATTGTGTTTAATCTCAATTATGTGTTTTCATTCATAAAAAAACTTTTTTTTCCTTCTTTAAGAGCAGTCACACCACAGGACACCATAAAATGAACCTAAGCATTGCGTGACAGAAACATTGCAATATGAAGACATATTAAGAGGTTAATAGTCACCATAAACTTCCACAGCACTCTTCAATAACTGACTGGTTAGGAGGTCTTTAAGACCCTTGTAGTTGGCCTTGCAGCTGCCCATTCACAAACATTGACATACATGTCACGCCACAGGACGCAATTTGTGTTACGAAATTGAACTTGTAGTTAATATTGCTCTCTTGAGTTTTTTTTCACATTCACATATCTTAATACTAAGTTAATATTTATGCAATCATGCCAAATGCTTCATACATTATTCTAAATGTTGTTGGTTAATTTATATATTATATTCCAGGTTTCATTAATGTTACAGTCACACCGCAGGATATTTGACATATAAACCTTTACATAAATCGTTTCTTCTCATCTAAGACAAATATGAAACATAATGTACCACATCTTCTTTATTGACATTTGTTTTTAAGAGGAAAAGTAACAGCTTTGTAGGTTTTTAACCAATGTTACGAAAAAACAAGGCGTCACGTCTCCCACCCACATACATACATATACTGTATACATATGTGCCTTACAGTTACATGAAGGAAGGGATTCTGAAATGCTGATTCGTGCTACGGAGGTTATGTGAATGAAGGTCATGTTGGGAAGGCCTCTGAAAATGCTATGACGGTCACCTGTGCACATTCTTTTCTAAATGATTAAGTCCAAGAATTCATGGCATTGACTGTGGACACACCTATACTGACTGTTTATATTGTCCTGTCAATTCTGTCATTTTCCTTTTGTGAATCACCACAGCTGTTTTCATCTTAGCCGTCAAAACTACTTGTCGTATCCTCTGACAGCTCAGACGTGCTGTACGAACAGCACGGTATAATCCAAATCACGCTGACTACAGTCATTGCTTTGACGCGTTCAACTCTTGTGTCTTCCAGCAAACGTCTTCTCAGATCCCATCTCTCTCCTGTCTATTGTTGAACTTCAAAGAAGGTAGATTTGTAAACTTAATTTTAAAAACGTAATTTAATTAAACGTTTCAATCATCCTGGATCGTCATCAGGCATATGGGTAACAGGAAGAGGATGTGGCCTATATCACATGACCCTTCATTCTACACCCGTGTTGCTGGACCGTGACCAAGCAGGATGTATACCAGAGCCGTGGACAGCTTTGGCCAGGTCCCAGGACAAAGTGGTCTGCAAGGGACCCCCACCCAGTGCATAGTCTATTCTAGTGCAGTGCAATGAGAACCCAATTCTGGGCCCTCCTTTCCCTGGGCCCGGCACAACCACACCCCTTTGTCCACGCACTATCAGCTTCGTTGATGTACACACCGGCAAAGCTGCTGTATCTCCATTGGGATGCATGACGCGATTTCCCCTTTTGCCCGGAGCGCATATCTGAATATCTTTTATTATATTACTCAGGAACTCATTCATCCAGCAGTTATTCATACCGATACGCCTGAACAAAATAAAGCAGGAAATTTGGCTGCTGTTCCCCTTTCTGTGACTTCTAATCAGTGTCAGCATACTGTATAGGCCTATATCAGCCCATGCCTTCATAGGATAGAGTGGGAAGCTGTGTGTGTGTGACTCTGTGTGTGTGTGTGTGTGTGTGTGTGTGTGTGTGTGTGTGTGTGTGTGTGTGTGTGTGTGTGTGTGTGTGTGTGTGTGTGTGTGTGTGTGTGTGTGCAGGCATGCATGCTTGCATGTCAGTGTAATTGCTTGAGAGAGAGAGAGAGAGACAGAGACAGAGACAGAGAGAGAGAGAGAGAGAGAGAGAGAGAGAGAGAGAGAGAGAGAGAGAGAGAGAGAGAGAGAGAGAGAGAGAGAGAGAGAGAGAGAGAGAGAGAGAAAGAATTGAATAGCAAGGGAGGATGCTCTTTCCCAAATCGGTAGAACTAAACTGCCTCCAGTGATGGAGAAGTCCATTTCCTGAGTCCAGAGTCCACAGCTGTATTGTTCATGCTCACTGTACTGGACACGCAGTCCTACTTCGTGGTCTGTGTTACATTTGTGTGTGAGCGTGTGTGTGTGTCTTAACATTTGTGTTTACATCTGTGTGTTTATCTGAGTGTGTGTGTATGTATGTGTGTGCATGTGCATGCATGCGTGCGTGTGTGCGAGTGTACTTGTGTTTATATCTGAGGGGGTCTCTTCCGAACACAGCACCAGGCAACAGAGACATCCAAACAAAACAGAGACACAGTAGTGTGATTTAAAGAGCAATAGTGTGAGCTAAAGAGCCATGTACAGGGATGTATACCATCTCTGAGTAAGTCAGGGGTGTGCTTCTCAAAAGTGCAGTTGTTAGCCAGTTAGCAACTTGGGTAGTTGCCAATGGGAAATTGCATTGCAAACAACAAAGTAGCTAACATAGTTAGCAACTATGGTTTCCAGAAATGCACCACAGATGTGTACACGTGCACTTGTTCTTTTACAACCTCTCTCTCTCTCCTCTGCGATCACAAATAGCCAGAGTAATGCCAATGCCCTGCACTGCCAAATCCCAAAGTGCACTCGACAGAGAGAGAGAGAGAGAGAGAGAGAGAGAGAGAGAGAGAGAGAGAGAGAGAGAGATGGTGATAAGTGTGTGTGTGTGTGTGCGTGCGTGCGTGCGTGTGTGTGTGTGTGTGTGTGTGTGTGTGTGTGTGTGTGTGTGTGTGCGTGCGTGCGTGCGTGTGTGTATATGTGCGTACGTGCGTGCGTGTTTGACAGTCGTGGGATGGAGGGTGGGGGTGGTGGTACTGGTGTATTAGCCACCTGCTATAGGACAAAGAGGAAAACATGCTATCGGAAAACAAAATTAAGAAACACAATGCATTTTTCATCTGTGGACTGTTTATCTCGTGTAGCTATTGTCCCTGTGTTTCCTATGTATACTTTGTCCACCTGTTTTGGAAGGATGTGTTGATGTCAATCAATTGCAAATCATGTATTCATCAAATACTAATGACTAATACTAACACTAAGGCTGTCTCTCATTTCTCGGCATTCAAACTTCACCTCCATTCATCTTCCACTCTGTTCATTGTGGCGTGAGTGTGTGTGTGTGTGTGTGTGTGTGTGTGTGTGTGTGTGTGTGTGTGTGTGTGTGTGTGTGTGTGTGTGTGTGTGTGTGCGTGTGTGTGTGCGTGTGTGTGTGTGTGTGTGTGTGTGTGTGTGTGTGGCCTATGATGTAACCTATGTTCCTATGTTTCAGGTAGGCAGGGCAAAGGGATCGGTTGTCGCGGGCCCAGGAAGAAAAGGGGGCAAAGATTGGGTCCTCATTGCATTGTATAGGCTATATACTGAAGGGGGTACCTTTCAGATGACGTTGTATCAGGGCTGGCCTATGCTGCCAGTGGCCCTAGTTTCAGGCCACAGATTACATTACGTTACATAGAAGTAGCTCTACAGAAAACCTTTGTTTTAGCCATTAAAGCATCAAAATAATTCCTCAAATAAATTTCAGACAGTGTGGCAACCGTGGTATAAGCGGGATAATTGACTTCACGGTGTGCGTATAACAGGAAAAATAATGCACACCGAGGTGTGCATCACCACCTAGGTGTGCATTATTTTTCCTGTTATACGCACACCGTGTCGTCAATTATCCCTTACTTAAATGGAATTACACTTAGCTGATGCTTTTATCCAAAGCGACTTACAGTTATTTTACAGGGTATTGGTTACAGTCCCTGGAGCAGTGTAGGGATGAGTGCCTTGCCCCAAGGGCACTTCAGCCATGAAGGGATGGAAGCGATTGGTAAGGGTGGGGTTCGTATCTGCAATCCTATGATCTACAAGTCACCTAAGTTAACCATTACACCACGGCTGACCAGATTACTTTTTTGCTGTTTAAGAATGGCACCAAATTTAAGAGTCAGAAGAGAAGATTAGATATTAGTCTACACAATAAATTCCTCAGAGTTAATTCAACATTAAAAGAGTAGGCTATGAGTGTCACATTTAGCTCTAAGAGTTTAACACTGCTGCAACATGCGTTGTCATTTCCTGTGACCAGCACAGATGCAGTTCTGTTCTTTTAATCAGATGCACAACAAACCAAAATAATTCTTATTTCACGATGGAATTTACGTAATAGCATAACATGATGCAATATTATGTGACCTGACTGACTAATACTAATGGCTGTGCAAGGTACACGTGTGCTTGGGCATGTCCCAACACGTCCAGAGTTGACTGAGTGTGGTGTGAGACCTGCTAGCTTTTACGTACGTCACTGGCACTCTATGTGTTGAAAGAATGGGTTTGCTCGGAAAACCTTTCACTGTGCAACACACACAGCATAATGCGCAACAACAACCTACCTCATGGTGCAGAATTGCTATTCACTTAGCCCCTGCATACAGTCTGCTGTCATCACTTATTTAATATCCCATTGAATACACTCTCTTGTTTTCTGTGTGTCTTACCTTCTACAGTTGACACTTTGACATTTCGTCATCACCACCACCACCACCACCACCATCATCATCATCATCATCACCATCATCATCATCATCATCATCATCATCATCATCATCATCATCAATCATCATCAAGACTCACTTCACTGTAAATGGACACCCTAGCAAGTTATAATTTCAAGTAGTAATAGCAATGGTAGTGGGAAATTAAGTACATTGAGATGCGTACATTACTGTCTATTATGACAAAGAAAGGAATTTTGATGTTCTCACAAACAGACAGACAGATAAACACACAGACAAAAATACAAACACAAACACAAACACACACGCAATCTAGCATGTATGTTCACATGCACACACCCCCACCAGAGAGAGAGAGAGAGAGAGAGAGAGAGAGAGAGAGAGAGAGAGAGAGAGAGAGAGAGAGAGAGAGAGACAGAGTAATGAAGTGTGTGGTTGACGTTGTCACTTGAGATCTGTGGCATGTCTACAGACCTCCACAGGTTGCTTCACACTGGTTTATTTTTCCACAGAGGAAATGAACACATTTCCTCCACAGTCTGACCAGAAGCGCAAACACACACACACACACACACAGGCACACATACACATATGCGCGCACACAAACACACACACACGCGCACACACACACACACACACACACACACACACACACACACACACACACACACACACACACACACACACACATGAAAGAAAGGATGATTGTTAGTTTTCTTCAGTGACAACATACACACACACAGGCACATATGAAAGAAAGGATGATTGTTAGTTTTCTTCAGTGACAACAAGTATGTACACACACACACACCCACGCACGCACGCACACACACACACACACACACACACACACACACACACCGTAAAAAATAGAATTACGCATTGTTCAAGTAATTACATGTTCACAATTGAATGGACAGGAAATATGAATTATTATTAACCAACAGAAAAATCCACATCAAACCGATAGGTTGCATCTCAGTGATATGTGAATATAAAATAGTGAATATTGCAAATTGAAAATACTTAATTGCCACAACTGTTTATTCAGCGCATGCGCTTGTTGGCCACGACACAGGGTTTCCTGTCAACATGGGAAGGGCTGGCAGTGGCAGGCAACATGTGTTCCAGTTCCACTCCGGTTGAAGTTTTCTCAACTTTGTTTGCAGGATGGCCAAATTTCGAAAAGGTACGTTATTAACAGGCTGTAAGCAAGTGTATAACATTGTGTCCTGTTAAAGAAGTAATTTAACATGTCTGTGTGTGTTTTTATGAATGACAAGATTTCGTTTCACCATGTGCTAGTTTTGAACCAGTGTTTGCTAATGGGCTAGCTCATATGGCATTCATGTTAGCTAACTGTCAGGAATGTTACGGACCGGCTGTTTGTTTATCTCATTTAAAAACTGTCAATGCATCTGTGGTACATTATATGGCCCTCTTATTTAACCAGCGCGGTATTTCTGATTTCAATTTGTGGCATGTAATGGTTACAAGCTGACCGCATTAGTCCAATGCCACACTGCCAATCCACCTGGAATAGCCATGTCATTTACTGGTAATGGTAACATTAAGGACTCAAAGTTTCTGTTATCATAGTCTGTGCTTTTTTGTTACTGTTCAGCTGTTAGTAGGCTGAATAGTAGCGTGCGTCTGTGAGGCTGTGTATGCTATTGCACACGTTTGTCTTTTGTTTTTGTTCATGCATTCACTTCTAACTTGTGCACATCAAATGAGCTAGCAATTAAAAGTAATCTTCATGCAATGTTATGTTGGTATGCTATGTGGCTCCTAGCAAAAGGCTTTTTCTTATGGATGCTAAACTTATTTCAAAATATCCTTTCTGATTATGTTTCAGATAAGAGCACCACATCTCCCATGTTCTTCAAGCACTGTGGTTTCTCCTTAGACCAGGACAATCTTCCCTGAGTGACACCAGGAGCTTCACCATAGGAGACCCCAAAAGGGAGTTGTGCCTTAAAGTCACGCCTTGTAAGATATCATCACAAAGGTGCGCTTTAGCTAATTTAGCACTTGAATTTCATATTCAAATGTGAATGTTGTGCTTTTTTCAAGAAATATGTTTTAAAAGGGACTTTTCAATAAAAAAAACACCTAGAAAATCAACATTAGAGGTGCACTGCAATGATTTTAGTTGTTCATTTGCAGAATTCAGGCCACCCATTCACAAATGTTAGCTTTTTTAACAAATAGTCAACACTACTATTACATTGCAAGTGTTCATTATAAGGTGGGAAATTTGCATTTTACATGCATGAAAAGGGGGGGTGCTCTCCATGGTTCGCCATTTTGAATAGTTTATTAATATTCAAGAAATATTAAATTTGGCAATAGGCAGAAAGGTTTCAATGAGCAGCATAGTTGCAATGCCTACTCTGGCCACAATCTTACACAGTGCACCTTTAAGTGTTCTGGTGTTTAAGTTATCAGATCATAGCTTACTGCTTAAAGCCATGTGTCCTGATTTTATCTTAACCCAAAACGTCACATAATTGAGCATCCATACCTCGTACGCTGTTATGGTCCTTTAGTGGAACTATATGTACATAATATTCTCAAGGCATGATTGTCACAGTTGGGCATTGCTTGGCTAAGTATTATTCTTGTTGCTTGCCATTATAGGTTCTTGAAAGTAGAGAGCAGTGTCTATGTTAAAATCATGGTTGCTGGCATCAATTAATTGAATCATTACTGTCCTTTGACAGCTGACCTTGTTGGGGGAAGGCTCTGGGTGACGCTGAGGACACATTGTTGACGGATCATGGTGAGTCTTGTGTTATTGCCAAATAAGTCATAAATTCTAACTCTATAAATGTGTTTGTGTATAATTTATTGCACTGCTACATAAAATGAAGGGAACACCTAAACAATGAAATGCAACTGTCAGTCAATCATACTTCTGTGATCCCAACCTGTCCAGTTAAGGAAAATGCATTTTGAATCCATTTTGCTTACTGTTCCTTTCTAGCTGAGTATTTCGTTGGAACAGTATAGTTGCTGGGGAAAGTCTTTTAATATTGGAGTAGAAAGAAAATTAATAAGTGAAACGATTTTTGCTATAAAGAAGTGTTTGAACTCTAACTCTGACCAAACTGATGTTTTTTCTTGCTTTTTTGACATAGACCTCTGACATCCTCAGGCACCGCAAAGATGCTGCTCTTCGAGGACTTCCAGTATTTCTCTGTGAGGACCCCAAGGAACTTTTCAAAGAGTGCCTTGTAAGTAGTCATTAGCATCAGACAGGAACTTTTTCCAACAAATCATATAATGGCATACAGTGCCTTTATGTTTCATACTATGTACATTATACTCATGCACACTCAGACTGAAAGTGTGCTGACATGCACGTAGTACAGAGTAATAGAATACAATAGAGAATAGAACTGGAGATTTAGTCTAAGATGGGGTAATGAATAGAGGAGGGGTGGATGTCTTTGTTGATTCACCTGTGGCACCTCCCTAAGGGCAACAATTGAAAGTTCAGTGATGAGGTAACTGCCATTGATCGGGTGGGGGGTAAATTAATAGAAATTCAAAGTGAAACATGCAGTGGCAGGGGGTTGAGTGGCAAAGACTGAATAAGAAAGTGAGTTTGTGTATGTGGTGGTGGTACTGGCATTTCTCCTGGCATCCCCTCCATGCCCTGGACACTGCCGGGGGACATAGCAAATCTTCTTGCCACACATTGATGTGCCACCTTTGACAACCACTAGCTGAGCAACTTCAGTGGATTATACTCTGCCTCATTTAAACCTACATTGCAGAAGAAGGGGGTGAGGTGAGGGTGGAATGGTCTGTGGATGCCACCTGCTGAAAAAAAATATTTCTGGGGCATACTTTGGTTATTACCTCCAATTGCTACTCATTGGTTGAAATTTACAAACTGTAGACAAAATGAATTCACAGTGATTGCTTCCTTGCTGGTAGGTTGTCAGGGAGTTACATTGCTTTCGGTTTGATGTTCCCTTTATTTGTATAATAGTGTCATGTAATGGGACCCAGCCCTATGAGTTTCATCATGAGTAGGTGGTACAGGACGGGGGAACAGCAGATTTACAAAGTCAATATGAGAGTAAAAATACTTTTTTTGTGCTTTTGTTGTCTGCAGGAGGCCGATGCAGATGGTGTGGCTCTCCAGGGTGTGGCTGTGGGCATTCTATATGTTCGTGAAGACTGTGGTCCAGGTACATCTACGCGAGTGCAAAACATTGCCGTCATCCTCGAGGAGAGTTGTTTTGCAAGATATCCCAGATACCCCAACTGCTCTGGCATACCTTTTTGGCATACCTTACCTTTTTTTCCTTTATGCCCTGAATATCTCCTACCCAAAGGCTCTGAAGTATACCTTCGATACTTTGCAAAATGTCTTCATGGAGATTTGTCTCAAATGTACACGGCGTGTACAATCTCTGAAAAACAAACTGGCACTGTAAGACTGACGGCGAGGCTGTAATGTCAAGTTCCCATGACTGCCTATGTTCTCACAATGTTGGAGTATGGCTATATTTCTGAGGGAAAAAATGTGGATGACATTTGAACTTAGCTTATACTGTAAGACTGAAGACGAGGCTGTATTTTGAAATGTGTGGCGGTTACATCAAGTTCCTTTGATGGCCTATGCTCCCACGGTGTTGGAGTATGACTACCTTGTATTTCTGAGGGGAAAATGTGGAAGACATTTTAACAAACTTGCACTTGAAGAGTGAATACAAGGTTGTATTTTGAGATGCATACTGGTTACGTCAAGTTCCCCTTGATGACCCATCTTCTCACAGTGTGGAGTATCGCTGAGTTTTACCTCCTTACTTGGGCTATACTAGCCTGGTTCTCACCGATGATGCGGGTGTACACAAACCAGCATCTGGTAGCGTTGCCATTAACATGCTCTTCTGGAGTCGAAAATAAATGGTGCATTTATTGCAATTCACCACCAACATATTTCAACTCGCCACCAACAAATTCCTCCAAAAATGTTTTCGGTTAATCTCTAGAGTCAATGTGAGCAGCCGTTGATCTTTAAGCAACAAGTGCTCCGTTTATTCTCTACTCGAGAAGAGTGTGTTAAGGGCAGCGCTATGAGACGGATGTGTGTGTAGCTCCACTCCACCGGGGTGCTCCGGAGCTACACTTGCGCACCGTCGGTGAGAGGCAGGCTAGGGGTATACTGGCCTTCAAAGGCAAAGTGCAGTAATTGAGTTCAAACTGAGAAGGGTGTTCATTACACCACCTTTTATGTTGAAAAAAAGACTAGCGGTCCAAATGTGTCCCGTTTTCAGAGATTTTGCCATGTCAAATTTGAAGTAACTACAACATCCAGTCTTAGGCCTTTTTCTCAGTTTGAATGTTAATGTAATTACTGCACTTTCCCTTTGTATGGCGGTATAGCAATTTCCCATCATTATATTTTCTTTTACATTATGCTTTATTTACCAGACATGTTAAACCTTATGTTACTTAGGTGCAGGGCCATGTTCTGAATTGGCAAATGTGTATTTAGGCTGTGTATGGGTCAATCAGTGTCTCAAACTTGTAGCTTGTGTTTCAGAACTAGTAGAGAGCAAGTAGATATGAATGGCATGACACCCCAATTACAACTGCACTTAATATTGCAGCTTGGTCTGTGAAACCAAATTTAAGTTCTGAAGGGCCACATTTTGTTTAAAGACACTAAACCCCATTTAGCCTTCTATTTCCTGCTTAAAAAGACAGAAAATGGTTATGCTCTTAAATTGTATGAATACTTTTGATTCTGTTCAAAAGTACTTGTTGAAATAAAAACAAAATCAAAGTGTGAAGTTTGTTGTACATTATTGAAATGTTGTGAATGTCTATTCAGCAAAAGGACTAATCTGTGCTGGTATAATGAGGCATTGAAAATGGACTTAATTAAGAATTCTTAATAAACTTTACAGTGTTATCATAGTTGAGATTATCATGGGAACATCGTTGGCAGAACGTGCCGACTGTTCAGTAGAAAGACGAATTTGTGTTGGTAGAATGAGGAAATGAAAATTGACTGAATTAAGAATTCTCAATAAATATGACGGTGTATTCATAATTGAGATTATCATGGGAACATCGTTGGCAGAACGTGCCGACTGTTCAGTAGAAAGACGAATTTGTGTTGGTAGAATGAGGAAATGAAAATTGACTGAATTAAGAATTCTCAATAAATATGACGGTGTATTCATAATTGAGATTATCATGGGAACATCGTTGGCAGAACGTGCCGACTGTTCAGTAGAAAGACAAATTTGTGTTGGTAGAATGAGGAAATGAAAATTGATTGAATTAAGAATTCTCAATAAATATGACGGTGTATTCATAATTGAGATTATCATGGGAACATCGTTGGCAGAACGTGCCGACTGTTCAGTAGAAAGACGAATTTGTGTTGGTAGAATGAGGAAATGAAAATTGACTGAATTAAGAATTCTCAATAAATATGACGGTGTATTCATAATTGAGATTATCATGGGAACATCGTTGGCAGAACGTGCCGACTGTTCAGTAGAAAGACGAATTTGTGTTGGTAGAATGAGGAAATGAAAATTGACTGAATTAAGAATTCTCAATAAATATGACGGTGTATTCATAATTGAGATTATCATGGGAACATCGTTGGCAGAACGTGCCGACTGTTCAGTAGAAAGACGAATTTGTGTTGGTAGAATGAGGAAATGAAAATTGATTGAATTAAGAATTCTCAATAAATATGACGGTGTATTCATAATTGAGATTATCATGGAAACATTGTTGGCTAAACCTAAAATTCTAAATGCAGAAGGTTGCCCTGTTTTTTTAAATAGTCTCAACTATTTTTTTTTTACAGTGCACACACACACACACACACACACACACACACACACACACACACACACACAATCACTTTTTTAAGGCCCTCAGGTGATGGCAGTTCCAAGCTGCACAACACAAGGCTGCAATTATACTGTAGCCTATGCAATCATGCACTCTTTCACTCTGTCTATCTCTTTATCTCTTTCTCCCTGTCTCTCTCTCTTCTTTTGCTCCTTTTGTCAGTCTCCCCCTCTCTTTCAGTCTCTTTCTCTCCCTCAATCTCTCTCATCCACACCTTTTCAACTTTCTGCACAACGGAAGTCCATTGAATACATGGCACATATATGACACATACTTGACTGCTGTAAGTGCCATGCAACAGACCCACAGGCACACTCCCACACGGAAACACACGCATGTGCGCTCGCTCGCATGCACACAGAAATCCTCCATGTTACGCCTCAGTGTGTGAGCCCAGTAGGTGACTCAGGAAGGCCAGCGTGACATTTGTCACACCACTCCAAAGATAGCGGGGGGTGTGAGAGGGGTGTGTTAGGGGCACAGGGATCATCTCTACACCATCCATCCATCCCGAATGTGTGTGTGTGTGTGTGTGTGTGTGTGTGTGTGTGTGTGTGTGTGTGTGTGTGTGTGTGTGTGTGTGTGTGTGTGTGTGTGCCTGTGTGTGTGTGTGTGTGTGTGTATGTGTGCAGGGGGGACAAAGGGGTCAGTTGTCCTGGGCCCTTGGAGATAGGGGGCCCAAATTTGGGCCCTCATTACATTGGGTGGGGGGCCCTTTCAGATGACTTTGTCCTGGGCCCAGCCAAAGCTGTCAGCGGCCCTTAGTGTGTGTGTGTGTATGTGTGTACGTGTGTGTGTGTGTGTGTCACCCACGCCAGGGACACATTTGGCCTCAAGTGGCGTATACGGATTGACACAGCAAATGCCATGTTGCAGCTGGCCCACTGGACAATCAGTTACATAGCCGTTGTGACATCGCTATGTGGCCACATAGCAGACATACAGCAGGGACGTTTCAAGGTATTTGGGGCCCCTAGGGCAAAGACGGACTTGGTACCCCTTTTTTTCTCTTCAAACTATCAGAAGGATTTTGATAGCAGTATCATTGCACTTTCGGTCATTGAATTCAGGAAGGTTTCACAAAGCTGTCTCACTCATTTTGAGTTGTTTATTTCCAGAATCCATGCTGCCTATTCACTAATGTTACCTTTTTCATGAATACTTACCACCACCATCAAATTCTAAGTATTCATTATGACTGGAAAAATTGCACTTTTTACATGAAAAGGGGGACCTTCTCCATGGTCCGCCATTTTGAATTTCGAAAAATAGCCATTTTTAGCTGCAAAAATGACTCTACTTGGATCATACTAGGAAATATTTGTTTATTACTTAGTAAACTTTCATGTAAAGATCAAATTTGGCAATAGGCAGCCCAGTTTCAATGGGCAACATAGTTGCAGTATGCAGTAGTTGCAGTTTGACCATTTCCTGAACAGTGTCCCTTTAAGCTGTTATTCCAGTCATTTGAATAAGCAGCACTTACTAAGGGGCCCCCTTTCCGCTGGGGGCCATAGGCAATTACCTGGGTTCGTGTGACTGGTTGTGACAGACCTGGCAGGCATGCAGGGTCATTTATGAAGCCTGGAAGACTATACTGTCCCTTGCACGTTTCTTGGCGGCTGGTCATCCTGCTTGCCTGACTGCCAGGCCTATTTGCAGACACTGACATTAAATTTAAAAAGCATCTGTTGCGAGGCTCTGGAGCACAGCTGTGTGGTATGGTCAAGGGGTGGGCAAAGGGGTGGCCACTGGATGAGGCAGAGTTAAATGAGGACAAATCATGACTACAGCACAATCATCAGCTGCATAAAAACCTGCACCTGAACCTATAATGGTCCCGCTCCCCAATTTGAGGAGTTTAAGAGTTTCACTGAACTCTGATGTCATTATTATCGCTGAGGATTTCTGAGTGGTATGGACAACTGTGAAAAAACACCAGTTTTATTTGCGAGATTTACTGTATGTCTCATTGCCCCTTCCTGTAGATGGGCCGATCAACGGGCCTATCCTTTGCCAAAAACACTAAACTGCATCTTAACAAGATCATAACTATGACAATGCAGAGAGGCTCAAGTAACCAATTAAGACTTGGTCATTACCATTTTAAAGGAATGGTCAGCATGTGCGAAGGTAAGGTAAGGTAAGGAAGATTTAAATACGACACCATGAATCTCAATGACAATACAATGGAATACAATTCAATTGTTGAAGTAAGTCTATAATGGTCCCAATTCCCGAATTTGGGGAGTTTGGGAATTTTTAAAGTGTTGTATTACAGTCATTTGTTTACATTCACCAATGCGTGTGGCTGATTTTATTATGATTTATTTTTGTTAAAGTTGTAAAATGTTTCAGCTGTAAAGTTTTTTTAATTAACACTATTTTTCACTGTGTAGGGCTGGAGACAGATGGTTGATCTGGCTTTTCTGCGTCCGCACGATGATCTGTGAATGTGAGTCAGTCTGTGAGTCGTACTGTATGTCTACTCATCATGTAATCTGATGAAGGACTACCTACGCAGAGAGGCAATGACTACATAGAGAAGCAATGATGTGAGCCCATGGTATGTCCTCCAGTGTTTTTGTTATTGCTCAATAATCAATCAATCCATCCATCCATCCATCCATCCATCCATCCATCCATCCATCCATCTATCTATCTATCTATCTATCTATCTATCTATCTATCTATCTATCGAGCGATCGATCGATCGATCGATCGATCGAGCGATCTATCTATGGTCTGCAGAGTGGGAGTTTTGCACTGGCCCTCCTGCCTCCTCAATGGCCTGTGAATGAGTCAACATCAGCCAGGTCTTCTGCTGTATGTTTAGTCATTGCTCTACCCACATACTGTACATGACTATGTGGAAAGACATAGGCCTACTGTGCTAACGTGACAAAATGGTGTAATACAGTGTTAACAAAGACAATAGTATACATAATACAGATAATACATTGTTCTTTTTTCATTTTGCTCACAATAATGTAAAAAAATAATAAATAAATAAAAACTTTTTTTGCCTGCATCTCACAGCAGTTATGTGGTTGCATTCAATGTACAAACTGTCTTGCAGGCACATGGATTGTTATGCTTTATGGTGAAGAGTGGTTTTCACCTAACTAGTCCATTGAAGTGCACACTTCCAAAAAGTGACTGGATTTCAAAACATGAGTCTCATGTCTCTGAGAGTGAAACTAAGAAAATCACCATTAAAGATTTGTTTTGTACCTTTCACTTTTATTTATTTTTTGCAGAATGCGCATGTTTAGGTCGTAAAGAAGCTATAGGATTATCGAAAAGGTAACATTTTGTCTTTAAACAGGCTTAGTTCATGTCGTTTCTATGGGCAAGAGAAATTTTTAGAGCTGATTTGTCTCTACTTTACGTAAGAAGTGAACACATTCAAAAGGCCATAAATTCATCAGATATTACCAGAGTCCCATGTGTATGGTATCATTGTAAAGCCTATCTGCACAATCAGAGTCTACGATTAACCGATTGATGCTGGATGTTGTGTTGCGCAACATTGGCTTTGCCGCCTGGAGCTGCATGACGCAACATTCAGGCTCATGAGATTTCAGATATTTTTATTTAAAATGTTGGCATGTCAGAGCTAAATTAACACATTGTAATGCAAGATCTTAGCGTTTAAATGCAACTCATCTCATGTTTTTATGTGCTTCAGAGGCTGAGATATTTAGGTTTTTATAGGCTGACAGTACCTTTTCCCAAAAAGGGCTTCAGCATTTAGCACCTACAGTATTTCTGCAGTGTGCTTCAGGCATCAATGGGTTAACTCGATATGCCCCCGGGCCTACTTGTGGCCTGTTTTCTTGTGGCTTGTCACAAATGCAAGTGCAGGACAAAAGGGTTGAACAACTGAAAAAATGTATTGTGGTGTCCCGCAGACGTTGCTTGCGTGCTTGCAGACATTCTACTTTATTCTTCTCATAGCTACCTGACTATAAGTACCCTGCTGAAAGAAAAGTTCATGTAATATCATTTTGCACATTCAAATTAGGGCTGGGCGATATGGAAAAAAAACAATATCATGATATGGATTACTTTATATGACGATAACGATATATATCACGATATAGCACAATTACATACGTTTTCAGTTATTCTCTTTATTTGCTCTTTATTTTTTCATGTCGCAAAACAACCTTTCTTTAAAATGGATTTTTTAACTCTTATTTTAACAGTTACATTAAAGATGGCCTCTCAACGTCATTTGATTAATATTGCTGTGTTCCCCATTGTTATTGAATGTGTTACGCGTTGGTCCTGTTTTAAAAAACGTTCTGGTTGCTTTGTTTCAAGCCGTTTTTGCAAGCCAGCAATGTGGCTTGTGGAGAAACGAGAGGGTGTTCCGTGTTTCTCGTGGAAATGCGTCTCTGATTGGCTCACTATTCCTGCTCTCGTGGAAATGCGTCTCTGATTGGCTCAGTCCTCCTGTTCTTGGATAGAATGTAATGGGAAACAGAGTCGCCACTTCTCCGGGTGGTACTGCACTATAGGGGCGCCAACGGAGGCGTGCATGCTCCATTCAGGGCTGTGCTCTTTCGACAGCGACCCCTAGGCGAGCTGCAGGCACAGAGCAACCAGAGTGGGCTTGCTGTATGGATGAGGCTTTGTGCTGTGTGTGTACCTGAGAGTAGCAACCAGCTGATAGCTAAGCTAAGCTAGATTTCGGGCCACCAGACATTGCTTGTATTGAAAACAAGCAGAAAAAAATTACTCGACATGTTTTTAGAAAAATGGGTCGACATAAACCTTTGTGGGCAACGCCTTCTTTCGACGTGACGAAACACAGAAAGGCTTTCGTGATTCGCTCGTTTCTCTGCATTATTTATGTAAATTGGGAAACACCGGGAAACACAGCCAGGCGAGGTGACGCACCGCTATGAGAGCCTTGCAAGTGAGTTTAACTTGGGGTGACCGTCCGATCTTCAAAAGGAGTGAGTAAAACTGTGTTTTATCGGAAGTTGGCCTTTAAGTTATAGAGTGTATTGTGACAACATGAAATGCAATTAAATGATATTGAATTGTATGAAATTGATAACATTTCTATCACGATATAAACGATATAGAAAGGTCAAGATATACACATTTATATCACGATAACGATATATATAGTCATATTGCCCAGCCCTAATTCAAATTGTGACGGCTCTGTATGCTGAGGTGAACACGAGGAAGCAGTTGAAGCTGGATAGAGATGAGTTCTGGCACAGGGTGCACTGACAGCTTTGGCCAGGCCAGCTGAAGCATTAAAAGGCTGCAGCTCTGGTGAACGTGAGCCAGCAGCTCGGGCCGGGACCAGGGGCAGTGTTGCCAGATGTGTCTGATCAAATCCCGCCCAAAAGGTTCTCAAAAAACGCCAAAATGCGCTAAATTCCGCCCATTTTCATCAAATTGCATTGATTACAAATTGTATTGGCCACGTTGCCAATTTTTCCTGTTTTTACCCGGAGACAGCCATCCCAAGTAGCCCAATTGGGTGGGTAACCGCACAATCTGGCAACACTGAACAGGGGATGGAAAGAGCAGCGCTGCACTGCATTGGCCATTCATCTCAGCTGTGGAGAGAACAGTACAATCAGCCGTTCCTCTCCGGGGGGTCTGTGTATGTGAGGCAGCCAGTCTCAGCCTGCCTGCTCCTATGTTTCCCCCGTCGCTCCACCCACATACTGCACTTGCCTATGTAGAAAAATATGGTTGCTATACTACCGTGTTCACGATGATATAACACATGTTTGTTATGGCTCTTGCTGTATGTTTTCCACTCTCCACCCCCACATACCACCCTCTGTAGAAAAGTTGTGCCCCCATATTCTACAGTGCAGGGTTGTATAAAGCTGAAGTAGAAGTACATTTACAAATTTAATTTCAACACCAGTGGAATATTACAAAGTTCAGTTGAAACCATGTAATATCACACCACTGGTGTTT
>NC_085873.1:1639112-1644112 GCF_034702125.1 Engraulis encrasicolus
GTAGAGCATTATGTGCAGACAACATATCAGTTGTTAAAGTCAAGCAGAATTATTTTTTTCAGGTAATTATGTTATCATTTAAAATTTGACCCATGCAACAAATCTCAAAAAAGTTGGGACAGGGCCAAAACATATTGTAATAGTTGGATAATTCTAAAAATAACACAAGGAAGAATATTTTAAAAGGAACTATATTGACTGCCAACATGAATGCACAAATAAAATACAATCACAGAGAGGCTGTGGCACTCAGAAGTGAAGATTTGAGGGGCTAATTACTCATCTAGTACACAGAAAGATTGAATTATCCAAATTGCAGGCATATAAGGCCTATTTCCATAATATAGAGTTCTGTGTAATCATTGCATGAGTTATGAGATCATGGCATACTCGTCGTCAATAAGCAAACTATGACATTCCAACAATGACAGCTCTCGAAAAAATGACCATAAACACAACACTTGATTAATGCACGTGATGCAGACATTAAACAGTGTTGCATGCAGCAAAGCTAATTCTAGATGCACTTAGGAGGCATGTGAAACTGTCCTCTAATTACAGAATGGAAAATATTTTATCCTTTTTTAAAATCTTGGAGTCATGCACCCTCCAGGTTGTATAGAAAATGAACACTTCAACTTGATTTAGTGGTCAGTCTGAAAGAGAGCATATATGATAGTAAGGGGGTGCAGAGGTGCCTTGGCTATGGTCTTCTTGCTCATGTAGAGCATTATAATGAATGTTGAATGATATATACAGACTTTAAACAGCATACATAGCTACCAAGGCATTATATTTTGGAGCACCGCCTTTAGATATTGCCCCATAACGGTGACAAATTTCAAACTCTTCTATGTTCCAACAGTGTGGTTCCATCATAAGAGTAAACAGGTCACAAAATTGTTTTCTTGCAGTCAGGATATGCCACATATTAAGCATAACAAAAAGGTAAACAAGTTGAAGAACACACCTATCAGTTGACCTGCTGAAATCATGTCTCGCACATCAAAATATTTAATTTTTGAATAAAATTATGCCATCAGTCAAAGTATTTAACTGTTCAGTCTCATCCCTTGTGTTGTGTTTGGTCTTATCCAATATAAAAAAAAACATTTTATTGGCCCTGTCCCAACTTTTTTGGGATTTGTTGCAAGAGTGAAATTTTAAATGACCACATAATCAACTCAAAACAATAATTCTGCTTGACTTTAACAATTGATATGTTGTCTGTACACAATGCTCTACCTTATTATTATATGGTTGTGACGTCATCTGTCGAATGCTCCATTCATTTCAACGGGGCTCCCCAACGTTCGGACGTCTGTTATGTAAGGGTTAACGTTCGGCGAGAAGGTCGCTACCGTGGAATAGCAGCACGACAGAGAGAATCTTTAGACCCCGACTCGGAGCGGAGGGGTCTTGTTCTCTCTGAAGTGCTGCTATTCCACAAAGCGACCGACTCGCCGAAAGTTAACCCGCTTATTATATGGATATACTTAAATGATTCACACATGCGGGGACATTTCTTTAGACCTATTTAATGTTAAGATTGTTGCTGCGCAAAACAAAACAGTGCCGTTGTGGAACACCGCTAGGCAACAGCTAGGTAGGCTAGCCAGGACAACAGGTGTTGTCTATCACAGCAGCTGATTAGAGTGACAAAAGACCGGACCCCCTGCGGAGTGATATGAAACATTCGCTTTAGCCACTGACTTGTATACAAGCCAGTGGCTTTAGCAGTGAACGTCTTGTTGCCATTGACAGCGGTAGCCAGGACAACGCTGTCTATCACAGCAGCTGATTAGAGTCTTGTTGAAAAGTCGCTTTAGCAGTGAAAAGTCTTGTTGCCATTGACAGCGGTCTGTTATAGACCAACCCGTCCGTTATCGAAAAATAACAGACGTCCCGAACGACGTTGGGGAGCCCCGTTGAAATGAATGGAGCATTCGACAGATGACGTCACAACCATATAATAATTTTCGATAACGGACGGGTTGGTCTATAACAGACCGCTGTCAATGGCAACAAGACTTTTCACTGCTAAAGCGACTTTTCAACAAGACTCTAATCAGCTGCTGTGATAGACAGCACCCGTTGTCCTGGCTACCGCTGTCAATGGCAACAAGACGTTCACTGCTAAAGCCACTGGCTTGTATACAAGTCAGTGGCTAAAGCGAATGTTTCATATCACTCCGCAGGGGGTCCAGTCTTTTGTCACTCTAATCAGCTGCTGTGATAGACAACACCTGTTGTCCTGGCTACCTAGCTGTTGCCTAGCGGTGTTCCACAACGGCACTGTTTTGTTTTGCGCAGCA
The DNA here is from genome assembly GCF_034702125.1 of Engraulis encrasicolus. NCBI lineage: Eukaryota > Metazoa > Chordata > Actinopteri > Clupeiformes > Engraulidae > Engraulis > Engraulis encrasicolus. Next base: position 1,641,428 of record NC_085873.1, read on the forward strand.
ACAATCTTAACATTAAATAGGTCTAAAGAAATGTCCCCGCCATGTGTGAATCATTTAAGTATATCCATATAATAAGCGGGTTAACTTTCGGCGAGTCGGTCGCTTTGTGGAATAGCAGCACTTCAGAGAGAACAAGACCCCTCCGCTCCGCGTCGGGGTCTAAAGATTCTCTCTGTCGTGCTGCTATTCCACGGTAGCGACCTTCTCGCCGAACGTTAACCCTTACTTAACATATTGAATGTTTTGAAAATGCCACAATTTTGATTTTATTCACAAAATACAAAGTGTCCCAACTTTTTTGGAATCCGCTTTGTAAGACGTTTATAGGAGCAGTACATTATATAGGGCTACTGAATTCTGAGTGTCTCTGCACCCAACTCTCCAATACCTCCATGCCGAGCATCAGCGAAGGACGGGAGTTATGATAATGGAAAGAACCCAAGGAGTGACTGAGGCTAACGCTAATGCTTTGCTAATGCTAATTATGTGCTGAAATACAGTTTAGTCATCTTCACTGCCTGTAGACAGGGTGCGCTGATGCAAATGCATTTTGAAATAGGCTTCTGTCTAGGCAAGTAAAAGTAAATGTATTCTTACAGCCAATTCTATATACAAAATGGTGATCCACACTTCCAGATTTATAATATAGTCACACAAAATGGTGACTCAATGTGCTTGCTTAACTTACAGTAATAGTCGGTTTCATGCTGCTCTGCTTGACTGCTATCGCTGCTACGCTGCTTAGCTTGGAGTATTGATGCTAATCTGACTGCGTGGTTTTGTATGAAATGGCGGCTCAGCCACAGCCAAAGCCTTTGGCCTCTTGGCCTTCTTTAGTGAAAGGGACTCCATGACTCTGCATGACGGAGGACATGTCTGTGTAATCCCCTTCTTTAGCACACAGTGGCACAGATTTGCAGTCGTGTGTGTTCACAGATGCATACAAAATGCACACAGATGCACACACAAACACAGAGACACACACACAGCCATACTATACAGCAGTCATCACACCCACACAGACTCATACAGGCAGAGGCGCTGACAGCTTTTGATGACAAAGTCATCCGAAAGGGTCCCCTATCCAATACATGCAATGCAATGGGGACCCATTTTTCCCTGGGCCCGGGGCAACATACCCCCCCCCTGTCGGCGGGCCTGCATGCAGGCAAACACAAATGAATGCTGTCTCTCTCCTTCTCTTTCTTTCTCATGCATTCACACATGCAGGCATCTTCTCTTTCAGACACGTTCTCTCTCCATCTCTCTCTCCATCTCACAGAGCCTCTTTTTTCTTTTCTTGACCCCAATCTGCATTTTGCACCCCCACCCCTGCCAAACCCCTTCTTTCTGAGTGCTTTGACATGAAGCCAAGAGAGTGTGTAAAACACACACACACACACACACACACACACACACACACACACACACACACACACACACACACACACACACACACACACACACACACACACACACACACACACAGAGATGCAACTCTAGAGTCTAGGCAAACCAATTTCCCACACACTGACGGTGGGCGAGACGGACAGAACCAGGCCACTGGCACAATGCATCATGGGATACCAGACCACAACCCGAGGAGCTATTGAGGCAAAACCCAACCTCACACCAGCATGGCATATGCAGAGAGAGAGAGAGAGAGAGAGAGAGAGAGAGAGAGAGAGAGAGAGAGAGAGAGAGAGAGAGAGAGAGAAAGAGAGGGAGAGACAGGGAGAGACAGGGAGAGACAGGGAGAGACAGGGAGAGAGGGAGAGAGTTAGTCAGACAGCCAGATACATAGGCAGAAGGACAGGCAGACAGGAGAGAGACACAGAGAGAAAAAGGGAGCAAAGAAAGAGAAAGAGAGTGAACAAGAGACAGAGAGAGAGAGAGAGAGAGAGAGAGAGAGAGAGAGAGAGAGAGAGAGAGAGAGAGAGAGAGAGAGAGAGAGAGAGAGAGAGAGAGAGAGAGAGAGAGAAAGAGCCACCCAGGCGGCCTGGCCTATCCGAGGCGCATTTATCACCAAACAATGACGGCACACAGTAGCCACTGTCTCAAGGCCTAATTGTTGTCTGGGCCAGCATTTTATTTTTGTATCAAATGGAAAACACATTGAATAACACATATTTTTGGTAACATTTTACATAAAGCCCCTTCTATAGTGCATTATGATCGCATTTATAATGAATTATAATACGCATCATAATTAGTCACGATGCATTATGGCTACACTCATAATGCTTCACGGTGTATTATATCAACAGAAGAGTTCAGATGCAAAACCCCCTAACTCCATTTCTGAAGACCTGCACTTCTATATTTTTAGAGAACCCCGTTGTCGGTTTGGTTTGCATTCATGTACTTGGTAATACATATAAATAGTTATATTACACAAATAACATTTAAAAACATGCAATTTTGATAGCTTTGTATTAAATAAAAATGAATTAAGATTCTTTTCTGAAAAGGCACTTAGGGGGTTTTGCATCTGAACTCTTTACTATACATCTAGCTTATAATGCCTTATAATAAATATAAATAAATAAATAAATACATAAACAACTCCCTTGCATTTATAACGCATAATAAGCTAGATGTGTAGTTATTTTATTGTTATTATATTTTTCTCTGCAAATCGTGACAACAACGTGGAGAGCAGCAGGTTCATATCAAATGGTCACA
>NC_085873.1:1649112-1659396 GCF_034702125.1 Engraulis encrasicolus
TACGGGGTTATTTTGTTTTTTGGTTGGCCAACACCCCACCTTAATGGGGAAATTATGAGGGTAGGGGACTGGGCGTTTTTTTCCCTTGAGAAAAAAAAATTTGCCTTGGTCCCCAAAACCCCAAAGGTTTGGCCACTGTTGGCTTTCATTTTTTTAACCTTTGTTGTTTTGGGGAAAAAAGGGCCTTTGGTTTTCCCAAAAAATAAAAAATTTTTGGGCGGATTTTTTTGACAATTTTTAACACTTTAAAAAAATTTTTAAACCAAAGGGGGAAAAATTTCCCTTTAAAAAATTTTTTCCCCTTTTGGGGGTTTTTGCCTTTCAGGAAAAAAATTTTTCAAATTTTAAATTGTCCAATTCAAAATTTTTGGGGGGATAAAAGCTTACCAACCAATACCGGAAAAATTTTTTTACCAAAACAAAAAACGCATGCCCCAGGGGGGGGAAACCTTTTTTTAACTCGCCCAAAACGGGCCAAAAACCCAATTTTTTTAATTTTTTTTATTATTAAAAGTTTTTTTGGCCCCATTAAAGCTTTGGTGCTTTTCGCACGAACCAACACACCAAAAACCAACCAAAACCAACAACCCAACCACACCCCCAAACAATTTCACCCCCAAACCAACCACCACTCACACCACCCCAACAAACCCACAAAACACACAACCCCCAAAAATTTAAATTTTTTTTGTTCCATTTTTTGGGAAAACCCCGTTTTCGCTTTAAAAACCCCCTACACAACAAGGGGACCAAATTTTAAAAATTCCAAAGGGGGGGTTGAATTTAATCCTTTTAAGCAAAAAAAAACAAAACAACAGAAAAGAACCATTTTTTTAAAAATTTTTTTCCCAAAAATTTTAAGGGGCCCTGTTTTTTTTTTATTAATAGCCCCAATGGTTTTTATAAAAAAACTTTTAATTTTTTAAAAAAATTTCTTGAAGGGGGAAACCAATTTTTTTAAGAAAAGGGATTTTCTAAAAATGGAAAAATTAAAAATCCCCTTTTAAAAAGAAAGGTGAAAGGGGTTACCCAAAAACCTTTTGTTCCCCAAAAAAGGGGGTTTGATGGGAACCCCCCTGGGGGGCCCCAAAACCCAAACCCTTGAAGATGGGTTTAAAAGGTTTTTGTTTTGGTTTTGTTAAACCAAAAAGGTGGAAAATTTTTTTGGAAAAAAAATTTTAAAAAAAAGGAAAAAAAAATTTGAGCATTTCCATTTAAAATGTTTCCTTTTAACTGTTTTGCATTTTTTAAAAATGTTTTAATTGGGGGGAACCCGGGCGGAAAAATAAAAGGGACATTTGTAAAAAGAAACCTTAAGTTGGGCCCTTTTTACCCCTTTTTTTCCCCAAAAAGGTTGAAAATTTTTGTTTGACTTTTTGGAAACCCAAAAATTTTTCCCCAATTTTTTTCGCCCAAATTTTCACGCCTTTCCAAAATTAGTTTTAATGGGGGAAAAATCAGGGGAAACTTGGGAAAAGTTTTGAAAGAAAGCTCCAAGACCAATACTTTTCCCCACAAAAAAAGGCCCTTTTAAAAAATGCACCCCAACTTGGGTTTTTTTTCCATTTAACGGGTTTTTATAAAAACCCAAATTTTTTTAAAGGGTTTAAAGGGGTAAAATTAATTTAATTCCCCCAAAAATGTTTTAGGGGTAAAAAAAAGGCCCCCCCTTAAAAAACCCCTCCTGGTAATAAAATGTGCAAGGGGTTGGTCAATGGAGGTCCCCCAAGGTGTCCTTTGCTCTGGAGGGGTTGGCCATTTGAATTCTGTGTTTCCCTACAACTTTCGGAAACCTTTACTTGACGCCGGTGCCCATAAGCATGTCCTTACAGTGTCATAATAGTGCCCTAATGGGTGTTATGCACATGTCAAAAATTTTATGCTTTTGGGCCCTTAAGGGGACATTGGGGGAAACGGTTTGTCTTTGCCAAAACCCGGAAAGCATTTAAAGGCCAACAGTCACAATGTTTGAAAAATATGTACTTTAGGGACATTTTAATGACATGCTTATGACCCCGGGGCGTCAAAAAAAAAGTGTTCCCCAAAACTTTCTTTTTCTTAGTAGGGGCAAGGGGTTCTTGGTGTGTGGTGATGTGGGGGTCGTGGCAGGGTGTGCACTTTTTGTATCCCGGGCCCCAATTTACCCAGCTGATTTTTGGGGCCCTCCTTTGCCCTTTTAGCTGGGGAAAAGGGCCCCCCCGAGTGTTCGTGCCAGCTGGTACATTAGCCCAAGTGTGGAAAAGTGACGTGTGTGTGTGTGTGTGTGTGTGTGTGTGTGTGTGTGTGTGTGTGTGTGTGTGTGTGTGTGTGTGTGTGTGTGTGTGTGTTTTTGTGTTTTGTGTATGGGGTTTTCATACTTTTTGGGTTGATGCCTCCCAAATTTTTTTTTAAAACCCAGCTCATCGGGCAACAACAAACCCTCCACTGCCCTGTTTTCCCCGGTTTGTCCGCTTTTCTGTAACAAGGCCCATCTGTGTGTGTACGTGCATGTGCCTGTCTGTGCATTAGCCTACACTGGCAGCTCTCCAGGGCTGGGAGGTTTCAATAGGACTTTGGCAGCGGACCAAAACACTGTTCAAATCGAGCCGTAGCGCGTGTTGTTCTTCTTGCTCAGTTGTTGTGCCCGTCACCATTGAGCGGCTCCTGTGATATGACAGATCTATGGGGATGGATCACACGCTCTTTAGCGGGCACTTAAACTCCACTCAACCACATCCACCCAGTCTGTCTGCTGTGGCTGGAAGTCCTGGAAGCTAGCTATTAGCAGCAAAGTACTAGCAGCCACCCGTTGGGGGGTTTTTTTTCAGAGGGAAAAGAGCCCCAAAAAGTTACTAGGGGGGGTTGCCCCAAGCCAAATAGGGGGTTGGGGTTTTAAATTTTCAGGAGGGGGCCCCAAAAATTTAATCCCACCCCAAACTACTCAAATTGCAGTTCACATTATGGAGAGATTATATATAATTACACCCCAAGCCACACCATGTTATTTTGGGTTTTCCTTTTAAAATTTAACCCCGGGCCCCCAAAAGGGGGAAGCCCCCTGTTGCACAGTTACAACTGTTCCCTCCGAAATGTTTAGAAAATGATTAACCCGGTTCTCAAAAATACACCAACTGGACTGGAAAACCAAACGGTTGTTTGGGAATTTTTGGGAAAAAAGAGGGAAAGACAAAAAAATCCCCAAGTTTGTTCACCCAAACAACCCGGAGTGGACAAAGGGAATTTGGGGAAAACAAAAAAAAAACCAAGGTAAATATTGGAAACCGGTGGGGGGGATAGGAACCCTTTGGGGTTTTTTTTTCCTTTGGGCCATAGAGGAACGGGGTCCAAATAAAGTTTGTGGCCTGCTGTGGGTTTATAAAAATGTGCTAGAAATAGTGGCCCGGGGGCATTGGTTGTTGGGAAAGTTCTACAACCCAAAGCTTCTCTACAGAAAATTGTTGGCATATCGTACCCTTTGGGGAAAGCCAAACAGAATGCAGAATATTTGTTTGTGCCTTTTTTTAAACTGTGACTGCATGCGCACTTCGCCATTACAATGCATTCTGGTTAGAAAATTTCCCAAACCCAAAAAAGCATGGGGAAATTTTTTCAGATTGAACATTTTTGGATTTTCACGAAAGAGCCCCTTGGAACAGGTTTCCCTAGCCGGGCCACCCTATAGGGTTTTTTTCCCCTTTCTTGGGGAGTGGACCATAAGCGGGCCCCTAGGGCTCAGGTGGGGCCCCCGGCTTCGGGACCCTTTTGTGCCCGATAAAGCCGATTTCCGGGCCCGGGCCCCTTAAAAGGGACCTTTCGCTGTCCCTGAACTTGTCACAGTACCAAGACAACACCATGGGAAAAACTTTTGATAGAAGACATGAACGAGCCCGGAAAAAAGAAAAACTTTTGACATTTATAGGGGCAGTAATGCAGGGGGGAAACGAAAAGAGAGAAAAAAAAACCCCCTGGGCCCTTTATGTTGGGAGGGAAAAATGCCAGTTGGCTTTCACTTTACGAGTTATTTAGACTTGGATAGAGCCATCCTTGGATAGAGTGCTGGCTGTTTACCGGCCGCCCCGATCCACGTTTGCTGAGGACTGGCCCCTAAATTACACCATGCTCTCCATCACGGTTGGCTGCAGGGGCATGTGGACTACTTGGCAGCGTTTCAGAGCGGCAATGGACATCATGAGCTTGTGCTGATAGGACTAATTTGGGGTTAAGCTTAAAAGGGGGAGATGGTTGCCGGGTTTTACAATAGTGATGGGGATGGCCCTTTCACCCGGGGGGCTCATTTTGTCACAAACAGACGAAAAAGGGCTGTTTACAAAATGGGCTGGCACCAGGCTGACACACAGGGGGGCGTTTTTAAACAGGAGAGTATGGGATGGTCTACCCGTTTTTTCTGTACATTTCCCTACCCGAGGGTTCCCGTTGTGTTTTGAAGTTTTGTTTGTTTGGCCTTTTCTAAAAAAAAGGGTTCCCCCTATGGGTTTGGGCAAAATTTTTATGGATGTTTTGATGCTGTTAAAAAATTTTTAAAATGGGTACTGTAGGTATATATGATTGGTTTCAGAGATTAGTTTGAGATTTTGGAAAAGCCCTTTTCTTTGGGAAAAACGGGTTTTTTTTATTTTCTCATGGAAACAAAAGGGGAAAAGGGAGTGTTTTTTATTTCCTCTTTTTTCTAAAGGGGAAAAAGGACAAATCCCAAAAAAAGAATGTACCCAAAAGGTTTTTTCAGAAAACACAATTTAAAGGGAATTTTTTACCAAAATGTTAATTGTGCTTGGGGTTCTGGTTTTCCACTGGTTTGCATTTCCACTCCGGTATTTGGTTCCAAGGATCTATGCCAAAACCAAATTTTATAACCACTAGGTTTTCCTTTCCCCTTTTTTCCCCCCCTCCCTCCCTCCCTCCCTCCCTTTCTTTTCCCCTTTTCCTCTTTTCCCCCTTTTCTTTTTCTCTTTTCTTCTCTTCTCTCCCCTTTTCCCCTCTCTCCTTGCTTCGCTCTATTTGAGTTGTGAATTTTTCCCGAGGCCTTGGAATCCCCCAAACAAGTTTTACTGTCAGGGGGTCTTTTCTCCCCAAAACCCCAAGATGAATATAAGAGTCAAGAGGGATTTCATCTGAACCACTTTATGCTAAAAAAGATTAAGGGCCGCAGTCTACTTGGACCCCTTTTTGGGGCTTTGTTGCTGGGGGGCTACTCCCCAAATTTTTTTTCCCAAATACCCCAAGGAAAAAGACAAAAATTTAAAAAAAAACCAAGTAAGAAAGAAAAAAAGAGACTTTGTTGCACTGCAAAGCACTTTTAATCATCCCGTTTGTAAAATGCATTCACATCCAAATAAATACATGGCAAATACAACTGTATTCGGTCTTCTCTACGCTGATGGAGCCTGGGCATCTTTCTTAGAGCCAGGCCTCTTCAACTCTTGCTGAGCACAATTAATGTCAGGCAAAAAAACAAAACAAAAACAAAAAAAACCCTACTGCCAAAAGGACGTTTGGGAAAACTTTTGTTTGTAAATTACATGCGCTGCACGCAAAGGGTAGGTAAAGAGGGGGCCCCCCCGGGTTTGGGGAAGGAGGGGCCCCGGGGGGAAATTTAAAGAAGGCTATATGGCGGCCCGCTAAGGGGCCCACCCAAACGTCAGGGGGGCCCCCCCGAGTGGGAAATGTAGGCGGGGGAGGGGGATCAATAATTGGGAGAATTGGGACCAAAAAAGCGGAAATTGGAAAAAAAGTGCCTGCTGTTTTAGTTTGGGGTTTTTTTAGTTTTTTACTGTTTAAAATTGTTTCCTGGGCTCAACATTATAGCGCCATCTGTCTAATTTTATGTACTGCGGAATTTGTCTTCAGCGGTGGCCTACAGCAACCTATTGACTAGGGGCCCCATACCACCTTAATCCGGCCCTGGAGCGGAGGTCAAATAATGATGTGTGCAAAGCCCAGGCTAGCTATCAAACTGTTATCAACACAGAACCCTTCAGCTATCAGGCCCTTTTCTCTGCTCATGCGCATATCTCAACTGGGGGGGGGTTTAATTTTGTTTAAAAGGTGTGTGTGTGGGGTGTGTGTGGGGTGTGGTGTGTGGTGTGTGTGTGTGTGTGTGTGGTGTGTGTTTTGGGGTGTGTGGGGTGTTTTGTGTGTGTGTGGTGTGTGTGTGTGTGTTTTGTGTTTTGTACTGCGTTGGGGGGACCAGAGTGAACTTCAATCTGACACACTTAACTGAGGTCAGAGCAAGTTCACCACCATCACCACCACAAAAACTGGCCCTAGGGGTTTTCTGACCAAAGTTAACTAATTTTATCACAGGATAAATTCTGGTGAAAAAAGAAGAGTCATTGGAGCATCTGACTTCCAACTGGGTCCTCTACCATAACGCAGCAGAAAGTGAAGAACAGGAGCGTGAAGGATAGCTTTCTTTTCAAATAGATCACAGGGCATCTGTTTGTCTACCTTTTCAATCATGTGTCAATTAGCAGGGTTTGATGGGTTACAGCCCCCCGACAAGACTTGACAGAAGCCCCATGGCAATCCCCCCTTTTCCCCGGGGCAAGGGGGGGGCCTAGGAGTGTGTGTGTGTATGTGTGTGTGGGGTTTGTGTGTGTGTTTTGTGAGGGTGTGTGTGTGTCTGGGTGTTTTGTGTGTGTGTCTGGGTGTTTTGTGTGTGGTTGTGGTTGTGTGTGGTTGTGGTTGTGTGTGTGGTTGTGTGTGTGGTTGTGTGTGTGTGTGTGTGTGTGTGTGTGACAGAAGCGCCATGCCAAATCCAGCAGGATCAACCTCTCATAGTAAACAGGCCACAAGCACAGACATGTCACAAAACAAAACAAACAAATAAAACAAAACAAAAACAAAAAAACAAACAGAAAATCCCTTTAGACATAACGTCCTAAAAGGTCGTCAACTTCAAGTACAACAAGAGCAGGCAAAAATAAGCAACATAATCTCTTGGTCCCTTTATAGCATTTTAAAAAAAAACAAAAAAAACTTTCATTTTTTCATTTTTCATAAGAGGGGGAATAACACACAAAAACAAGTGACATATAAAATAAAATGATAATCTTATGTGTCTGACAGACAGCCATCTTAAACCAACACTGGCTATGACTGTTGAAGTAAAAGGTGCGCAACAAGAGAGACAGAGAGGAAGAATAATGTGTCGTGTCTCTTTAAGAAACACAGACCGGGCAGCTTTTGGGAGGCGCTGACGGATTGTTAGCTAGGTTATTTTTTACCCTGACCTAGATTCCTATGGTGCCGGGCTCATACAAATGACACACGGCACTTCCCTGTTTAAGAGAGAGAGAGAGAGAGAGGGGCCCCTCGTCTTCCATGTTACATAACCAACATGTAGGCCTACAGCTGCAAACCTCAAGTGCCAACTAGTAGCCTATGGCTCTAGGACTTGGAGACTGCAGGTTTTTGGCAGGTTTTCTTTCGTTCTTTCTTTCTCGTGCCTAGTTGGAAACTTCAGTAATAAAAAATATATCACTAAGTTTGTACAATATGTTAAAAGAACCTGAAATATTGGCTGCCAGTCACCAAGAGCGGCAAATCTCAATTGTTCACTACTTAGTTTGGAATGTTTTATTATCCCTTCACTTTGTTCAGATCCAAGGTTTTTTCACTTGGGAATTTTAATGACTGTGACAGAGGCTTTTCTGCCCTGCCAATTTGGGCTGTGAAATTTCTTAAATTAAAACTGTTTTTTTCGTAAAATCACTCCTGAACAACCTGAATTTTTACAGAGGTCAATAAAAAAACAACCAAACAAAAAAACAATAAATAAATCATTTTCATCTTCAAACTTAGTTACCCTTAAACCTGTTGTGTGAGAGCCGAGGTGTGAAAGAGTTCACTCGTGTGACTGGTGGGATATAATAGTTTCGCCCCTTCGGCATGAAACATTTTGTGCTTGACATTTTACTCCCCCAAACCCTAAATCTTTCTAATTCTCTCACACCTGTCAGAATGTCCCTTGGGGCTGGGGACCCCCAAGAGGGTTTAAAGGGGTTTGTGGGCAATGTCTGGGTTTTCCCTCCGGGCCCTCCGTTTTGCTGGCTTTTCTCACTCGCTCTCTCACTCCAGGCCGAAGCCTTCAGCGTTGGAGATGGCAATGGTTAATTTTTGTCTGAGCTCTTTCTTGCTTTTGTAGGGAGGTAGGCAGATCTGGTTGAAACACGTGTGGGAAACTGGCAGCCTGGGAGAATAGAGCGAGAGAAAGAGAGAAAGAGAGAGGGGGAGGGGTGGTGATGGGTATACTGTATGCAGCATCTCAGACCTGACTGACCTCAAAATTGTCAAACAGCCCAGTCAAACATGCGCTAGCTATAACAGTGACTGTTTTTTCATACTTTCGTAACAGCTAGAAACAAGAAATTTAGTCACATGATAAAGAAGGTGTAAAATCCAATTTCCAGTCTTAATTTAATTTGGAAAATATGTAGTTACCGCCTTTTGGCACTTGTGAGGCATGAGAACATGATGCACTCGGTGTCATGTAATGACTTAAAACTCTTGGGTTGCCGATTTAATACAGGTTTCAGTTACATTTTATTTTATGGCTCCTATTACTTTAATTATGTACAGCTTAACAAAGTGTAACAACATGTAACAACATCCTTCGTTGTCCCTTAGGGTTTTAGTTTTAGTCAGGTATGTACTGTGTTGCTACATAATATTGCATGTTACAGTTTTTCTCAATTGGTTTTGTACATTTCTCACAACAGAATAATCATTCTCAAAACTTTTTGTTCAATTGTGACTTCCTGCCGTTACCTGTGCACATGGTACAATACGTTTTTCTTAGTTTTCAGCTTTTAGCAAATGCTTTAAATCACCAAATGGTTGTGTACAATTCTCAGTGGTTTTGTACATTATCAATTGATTTTGTCGTGTTCCCCAAAAATGCTTTGTTATGATAATCCATGAAAGATCTCACCCCCCAAAACATTTACACAGTGACATAACATTTTGATGGCTCTGACACGTTCACAGACACAAAAACCTGGTTTTGAGAGATTGGCCAAGGGTTTTGAGCAAGAGATTGGGTTTTGCAGGTCATCCATGGTGTTTTGCCACTTGTTAAATCTTTTTTGGAAATTAACGTGATGTTTTGCAAAATGCGAGTAAGATTCGAGAAATGTACAAAACCAATTGAGAAAAACTGTAGTACAGTAAATGTAGATACACAAAATGGAACCATAAAATAACGTCTTAGCTAGGCTGGCAGTCACAAGATTGATGTCCATCACATTGGCATAATGCTGTAATATTGAACTTGAAAGCCACTGGCCTTGGTAGGACATCTGGACGTTTGGATGCATTTCAATGTGTAAACACGTAAACAAACATGGTTATCTGCTCTAAAGGCCAGAGCGCAGAGGCAAGCAGGACAGTTTGGTGGAGAGGGATGGACCAACGGAGTGACCAAACCAATTGGGTGAAACATTACAGTATGACTGCTTAGATGCATTTCAATGTACAAACATGTCAGCCAGTGGCGAAACAATTGCACACAGGACCCAGGGCAAAGGCCAGCGACTTCATTCCTGATTTCGATTTTGGCTCTCAGTCAGTTTGAGTTTTAGGAGATGGCCTTGTTGCGTAATGCATTTGAATGCATTTCAATGAGCAAACATGTAAACATGGACCACTATTTGCTGCAAAGGTCAGCGGCTTCAGACACACAAGGGCTAGAGTGACCTAACAAATCCATGATCTTGCTGCTCTTACATTTTAGCATAACATGTAAACAAACACACCTCACTAGCTGCTGCAACAGCCAGAAGAAAGGCGGGATGGTTTGAAGAGAGAGAGAGAGTGACAGAGAGGTTGGCCTACCAATCGGTGGAGACGTCGTTCTTGGTGATCTTGAAGTTGAGGTCGGCCATGCCCCCCACGGGGACGCGATCACTTCCTGTGGCGAAGTGGAGGAGGCGCTTCTGCAGCTCCAGAGGGAACGCCAACACCACCTCCCAGAATGCACTGCAGAGTGTACAAAGAGAGAACGATAGAGAGACAGAGAGAGAGAGAGCGAGACAGAGAAAGAGAAAGAGAAGGGGGGGGGGTGCAAAATTAGAAGTCAAAATGCCACCAACACAGTAGAAGGTTGTTCTCACAGTATGTAAAATATGATGTAATATTATATTTAGTGTGAGAAGTTGTCGTAGGAGGACAGAATCATGTACTTTATAGATCCTAGAGTAGGCCTAATGAACCACTAAGCCTCAAGTGTAGTTGCTACTTGCTACTGAACTAAAAACAAAGGTTGAGAACAGAGGGGAAGTCCAAGGG
>NC_085873.1:1679496-1681996 GCF_034702125.1 Engraulis encrasicolus
GCATCCTACTGGTTCTAGGATTCAAACCTGCAACTAATGCTGGGCGATATGGGAAAAAGCATAGTACAACTAGAAATGCACTCAGAGAGTGCAGACCTCCGCCAAGGAAGCTGTTTGATAGAACATTTGACTATGTTACACACCCTATTTCTGCCTTCTTTTTGTGGAGTTGTCAAAAGCCGCCCTGTCCCACAATTCAATTTGCGGTCACTAGGGGCGTCTAGATTTTTTACTCTAGAAATGGTGAAGAATCTTTTTTTTTGTAATCCTGGTTCTGATCCAGATCACCACCAAAATGTAATCACTTGTTCCTTTTGATATTTCCAACAACTCCACATAACAAAGTTTAATCCAAATCCGTTCATAACTTTTTGAGTTATCCTGCTGACAGACAGAAAAACAAACAGACAAACAGACAGACAGACAGACAGACAGACAGACAGACAGACAAACCAATGCGACGGAAAACATAACCTCCTTAGCAGAGCAACTTTCTTTATATCACAATAATCATGATATATAATAATGATCTACTATATCACAAATAAGTATGTTTCCAGTTAGTCTCTTCATTTCAATTGTCAAACATGCCTGGCCATCAGTGAGAAATTCAGCTAACCATTATGCCCCAGATCTTGGAGTTCAGTCCAGTGTACACCGTGTGGTCAGGCCAACAGATGACCGTGACAGTTGCCATTCTAATCTCACTGAAAATCTGCGATCAAGGAGCATTCGGGTACCGGAAAGAAAGACAGAGATTGGGCAAAGAAAAGAGAGAGACAGGGAAAGCACAAAGGAAACTGGTCACAAAGGAAAGACAAAAAAGCCCCATGGGAAAAATAAAAGGGGAAAGAGGCAGACATGGTGATAACGGATGAAAAGTAGAAAGAAATAGAAAAAGGAAAAAGAAAAACAGCTTTTCTCCTTTCTACTCCACTCTCTATCCCTCTTTATCACAGATCTCTGGATGGGTTTCCATCCATATTTGGCCGTAGGTGCTGCCAGGCCATCAGTTGGTCATGTATGAAGTAAACAGAGGGGTGGCATTACATCGCCCTCGACGACGGTCCAATGGTTGCCGCCGGCAACCTCCCAGACCAGACGGAATTATTTCAATGGGCCATGTGGCGATGAGGGGACGGGGTCAATGAGGAGGGGGATGGGGGCGATGGGGTAAAGGAACTTCCAGTACTCCAGAATATGGTCATTCTGATTCTGTGCTTTTAATACAGACGCTCTCTCTGCCCCTCTATCTCCCACCCTGCTGGCAGAATGTTTTTTTGTCTGGTGGGTCTAGTTTTGCATTCACCATATAGGGAATAATCCTAAGTGTCCTCAGCTCTGTCTAGTTTTGAATCTGTGTAGGGAGTCATTGGGATGGGCTTACTATACATTTCATGTTGTAGTCTGTCTCTCCCTCTCTATTTCCAATTCAGATTCAAAGTTACTCGATACAACTGTTGAAAAACAGTGTTAGCAAAACATCAAGAATATTACATATAATAATTAGCTTCATTTGCACATATACTGCTCTCTCTCATTGCCTCTACCCTACCTTCTCCTTCTCCCTCTCTCTCTCTCTCTCTCTCTCTCTCTCTCTCTCTCTCTCTCTCTCTCTCTCTCTCTCTCTCTCTCTCTCTCTCTCTCTCTCTCTCTCTCTCTCTCTCTCTCTCTCTCTTTCTTTACCTGCACTGCAGTTCTTCCAATCCTTCTGTTTACTCTTCCACCATAATGACTTAATGAGAGTCTGCTTCCTCCCTTCTCAGCTCATTCATCTTGCTCTCTCCATCTATACGTACATTTCTCCTTCTGTCTATCTCTCAACTACCCACTCTAAACGGCACCCCTATCCCTTTCTCATCATTTGCATCTCTCTGCATCTCTGTATCTATCTCTCCGTGTCCATCTTTTCTTTGTTCTCTCTCCTTTTATTCTCTCTCTCTCTCTCTCTCTCTCTCTCTCTCTCTCTCTCTCTCTCTCTCTCTCTCTCTCTCTCTCTCTCTCTCTCTCTCTCTCTCTCTCTCTCTCTCTCTCTCTCTCTCCTCTGTGTTATTACACCAGGGCAGAGGGGATTGGTTAGGGCAGCTAATCTGCGGCTGATCTGCGTCTAATTCATCAAATCATTCCCAATACAATGCATTACCAAACCTCTACCTCTGAAAACATTTGTTCAACCTTGCTCTGAACAGATGAGCAGAACCTCAAGATTCACCAGTAAGGGGTGATTGTAGTATCCCAAAGCGACAAACAGCTTTTGCTCAATACAAACAACATTTGTTCTACCATGTATGTGAAATTTAACAATGAGTATTAAGTGCACTCAGGCACAATTTTAGTCCGGTCAGGTTTTTATTTTTTGTTCCAGAGTTTGGATTTGCCCTCAGTCAATTGGAGTTAGAGGTAACTCTGTCTCTGTCTTCCAAGCGCATTTTCCCTCTCCGTTCTCCCTTGATTCCGTCCTTATTTTCTATGTTGTGTCCCCAACCACCTCCGATGCCAC
>NC_085873.1:1686996-1696996 GCF_034702125.1 Engraulis encrasicolus
GGCAAGGAGCACAGACAGCGGAGGAAAGGAGGGAGGGAGACTGGAACGGAAAAGAGAGAGGGCTGCCTCACCTTATCCTATAACTAGAAGTATAGGGAGAGGAGAAGGGAGAGAGCCTCACCTTATTATACTATAACTAGTACAGCATTCAGCAGGTGTAGCGGTGCACATTTTGAGGGGATGTTTGAGGTAGCGGGCCCTCTCTCAATTATGAATGAGACAGTTCCTCTTCCAACCTTTAAGTCACAGCTCACGGAGGATGGCAAAATGAATTCTTAACTGCCTTTCACCCTCACAATTTCTTGAGCTACTTATATCATGTCTTTGATCATTGTTGTAAAAGCAGTAAAGCACTTTGTCAAATTAAGTCGTCAAAGAAGGAGTGAAAGGGGAAAAGTCAGACCAAGACTGAGGAGAAGGTAATGAAAGAGGCACAGGTGATGTGAGATTGTGAGCGGGCCAAAAGAGGTGAGAGAACTGGGAATGAGGAAATACAAGAGAGAAATAACAAAGGAAGAGGATAGATGGAAGATGATGACAGAGGCCATAAGAAACAGAGAGTCAAAAAAGTGAAAGATAAAAAGATAGAGGGACAGAGTCTACCTCACCTTAAAGGCTGCATTGAGTTCCAAAAAGGAGTCGAATGTGGTCAAGTAAAAATCATGGACGTGCTTCCAGTCACCTGAGAGGGTGGCCTTCTCAATATCTTCCCTGTAGTGACGACAGAAACAAAATATACATGATAACTACAAAACATTGAAACAAAATACGATATTACCAGGAGTGGGGTTCGAACCCACGAGGACATCTAGTCCATTGGATCTTAAGTCCAACGCCTTAACCACTCGGCCATCCTGGTACACTCCCCAGACCTTTTCAGAGTTCCGAGTAGATTTAAGTAATTCGGCCATCCTGGATCCCGTAATCCAAAACCAAGAGCAAGCAGAAGAAGTTCAATTTTACTTCATACTGTATAATACCCCATGCCACTAAGGCAGCAAGGTTATTGTGGGAGGCTGGTTACCACTGATTTTTTGGTTCACCGTTTACCTCCAGGGTACAGCACTACAGAGGTTCCCACTATGCACGGGCCAAGCAGAACCACCATATGTGTTGCTGGTCCAATACATCACCAGGAGAGGGGATTGAATCCACGAGGACACCATGCCCATTGGGTTTTAAGTCCAACACTTTAACCACTCGGCCATCCTGGTACCATTTATGCAATCCCAAAGGAAATTTGTAGTGGCACAACATACAGAAAGTGTAGGATATTGTCGATGGTGACAGAATATGGTACTATACTTCTCTGCATAACCTCATAGGTTTGGGGTTTGGTTTTTGCAGGCCCAAGGGGAGCATCTTGTGTGTTGCTGGTTCAACACATTAACAGGAGTGGGGTTTGGACCCATGAGGACATTTCGTCCATTGGATCTTAAATCCAACGACCTAAACCACTCGGCCATTCTGGTAAACTCTACCCTGGAGGTGTGTTACGACATGGCTTTTTTGGTTCGCCATTTCCCTCAAACAGAGGTTCCACTATGCACGAACCAAAGAGGACCAAGCTGGTCCAACACATTACCAGGAGTGGGATTCGAACCCACGAGGACATTATGTCCATTGGATCTTAAGTCCAACGCCTTAACCACTCGCCCATCCTGGTATGCACATAGCTAATGGTGCTAAAGTAGCAGCTTCCAAAAGTAGTGATAAAAAAGGCTGGTAGCACATGCTGGGATGGAATGCATCTATCGATGATGACAGCTTTAAACATTCTACTAGGAGCAGGGTTTGAACCCACAAGGATATCATGTCCATTGGATCTTCAGTACAACACCGTAGCCATTCAGCAATCCCGGTTCACTCATATCCACATTCAGCCCATTGTTTCAAGACTGTACCAAGCAAGGAGGGTGGGCGCTTGCGCTCTTTTACAACTTCCACAAGGTTTTTGCATCATCAATGTCAGGGAATGTATGGACAACACCAGAAGTGGAGTTTGAACCCACGAAGACATCAAGTCCATTGCGGGGTAAGTCCAACGTCAAAGTGAAATGTCAAACATCATAGTCAAGGGGGTTTGAAATTCAAATGGGAGGTACATGTAGTGTGGTTGATTTTATAAACGGCAGTTATAATTCAATAAAAATCCCACCGATCATCAGGAAAGGCACATTAAGACATTGGTAACATAGGTAGCACAGAGACGGGTGGAGGTGACAACTCAGTTCAATTCAAAAGATTTCAGAAGGTTTATTGTCATGACCAACAGTAATTGCATTGCCAAAGCACAAAATATAATGAACATTAATGGACATTATTCCTTGATTTGTACTTTATACACAATTATATAAGGAACATGTGTGTGCGTGTGTGTGCATGTACTCACTGAAACTCTTTGGTTGTCTTGGTGCGTATGGGGATGATGGGGTCAGACGGGTAGCGGGCTTTGACCTCGGGGGGCAGAATGTCCAGGGAGATGCGATGCTTCTGCTTCACGGCCGCACAGATTGGGGGGAGATCTCTCACGAACCCCCCCACTGAACGAGAGAGAGAGAGAGAGAGAGAGAGAGAGAGAGAGAGAGAGAGAGAGAGAGAGAGAGAGAGAGAGAGAGAGAGAGAGAGACAGACAGAAAGAGCAAGAGCAAGAGCAAGAGCAAGAGACAGACAGACAGACAGACAGACAGACAGAAAGACAGACAGACAGACAGACAGACAGACAGATTGCAAGGGCATGGCAAAATTAAAAACAATTTAAATGCAAATATTTCCTTTCAACAACACTTCCATCAGCGATATACTGTACACATACTAGTGAACTAGGTACACAAACAGGGCCCTGAGTCCAATGTGAAGCTGGAGGCCTTTCTCAAGGTGACCTGAGCCAATGATGCTCATGCATGCAAGAGAGCAGTGATTATTAGCTCCTCCAATCATCCAACCTTTTCATCCCATGCTTGCATAGACATCAAACATGTCCTGCACCCCTCCAGTCAGTGATTAGGAACAGGTCCTTAATTACTAAGCCTCTGGAGGAGCACATAAGTGCCACAGAGAGCACTGTGGTCATCAGCACATACTCAGTAGCAGAGCTATAAATTTTTTCATCAGTAGCCAATTTGGCTAGTAGATGTGAAATCGTAATAGCCACACATACACTCTCTACCAGTCAAAGTGGCTAGTAAGTTTTCTTTTCTACCAACCAAACTGAGTTTTTACCAGCATTTGGTTGGTTGGCTGGTGTTGTTAATTTAGAGCCCTGCTCAGTACATATCCAGTAAGGCCCAAAGGAATAGACCGAACAAGGGGGAGAATGCTACAATATGCACATGTGCCAGCCATGGTTAGGAGTTTGGGCTAGGGTGTAAGGGTGCAAATTCAAATAGTTGCCCAGCAAGGATAGTGCCCAAATAGTGCCCAGCAAGGATACCTAGCAGGGAGGGATACCTAACCCCATATGTCAACAGGCAGGGTAAGCCATTACCCTGTACTGTAGGTAAATAACTTTATGTCACTTCGGGTCTCTGAAATACCCAGACAGCAACAAACTAGAAGTTCAGCTTCACAGGAAACTCCGAAACAATTCTGAAAAAATGTTTATTTACATTGCGAAATCCTGACAGGGAGGAAGTTGTGCATTTGTATTTCTTTAGGCGGAACACCGTGACTTAACAACACATAATTGGCTTCTGATGGCTAAGTGTAGGGGTAGGGGGAGTCTTTCAAGTCACCTCCTATCCGGGCAAAGCCAGCAATTACCACCACACACAAAAATGGCCTCCCCTCAGTCCTCATCTATGAAAAACGGCACTGGGACCCTCTCACTCCCATGATTGCTGTCATCTGTCAGGCGCTGTTGGCAACCAACAATCACCATTAACTGACTATCAGGCTGGCTGGTGCAATAGACGTGAGCATGGCATGAGTGGGGGGTTCACAGTTCAGGGAGGCAGGATATTATGTCGTCTGTCACTACATGTGGCCTGGCGAGTCAGCATATGAAAACATTATGCTGTCAATAATATGAAAAGTATTGTCTGATACCACGCCATTAGCGAAAAAGTGGAACCAACATGACACCTTGAAGACGAGTGTCCTACAAATACTGCAATTGTAACTGGATAAGTTTGGCAAACCCCCCTCTTTTTTTAGTCTGCGGTGATGAGATTGAAGGCCGCATTTCAGGTTTAAATGCTTTTTAACCTATTAAATGCTTCTGTGGCTTCTTTAATTTCCACTGCCTCAATTCTGCAATCCAAAACTATAAGAACATGGAGAGCATCCCATTAGATTTGAAGCATCCCCAAGCAACCCTATATCACCAAAATAATATGAATAACCATGTAAAGCTAACATTTCAGCTCATCAGTGCCAACTGTGTCTTGGCAACATACAGCTGTAAGTGACATCATGTTGATTTAACTGGATACTTAAGACCAAACTGATATAATGTGCCTTTTAAAGAGAACTTCAAAGGAGCAATATAGCCTGGGAGGGATTACACGTAATTGGGGCTACTATGATTGCAGCTTTGCCCTTCTGTGGGATGAACGCTAAGCCATACAGCCTAATACATTTAAAACAAAGGCAATGTCAGCGGCTATCTAATGTTTTATATTGCTGAACTGAAGCAACATTGATGGGAAAAATGAATTTTGTTATGTGTTTCCATACATTATGTGTTTCCTATTATTATTATTTCACAATGCTACTATCACTAATGTCAGGATCGTCACAATAGGACATACTGCAACGGAAAATGCACAACAATACCTCTTTTAATACATGTTCTACGTATCTCTTCTGTTCTTGCATTTTATATGTCTGTATGTGTAGTGTGTATAGGTTCTCTAGGTGTACTGTATGTGTACTGTCTCCGTCTAATTGTCTACGTCCACACCTTAAGTCCATGTCTATGTCTGCATGGGAAAGTAAAAAACGTCATTTCAATTCTTTGTATGACCTGACCAGCGCATGTAAAGAAAGTGACAATAAAGCCTACTTGACTTGACATTCTGCATCAGTCTCTGTCATTTGTCAGCAATTGTCAATACTCCTTACTTGCTCCTTATTAATTGGACTTTCGGTAAGCATCTTGTTTTTGCCAGTGAGTGACCATTCCCGATATTGCACACACATACTGTAATGTGGCTATGGAAAGGGAAACACACGGCACACAACATTGGAAACATCCTGTGTCTGTGTGAGTGTGTGTGCGTGCGTGCGTGCGTGCGTGCGTGTGTGCGTGTGTGTGTGTGTGTGTGTGTGTGTGTGTGTGTGTGTGTGTGTGTGTGTGTGTGTGTGTGTGTGTGTGTGTGTGTGTGTGTGTGTGTGTGTGTTGTGTGTTTGTCTGTGTGTGCGTGCCCGCATGCTAGCGTGTGCTTGTGCATGTGTGCACGCCTGCGTGACGTGTGTGGATCACACACATCAGCTATTCAACCTTGAGGGCATGCGGTGACATCGTGACACGGGGAACAATGTCGTGCGGTTTAAGAGGAACACACGGCGCTGCTCTGCATTCAAGACTTAAGGACGCACATCTGTGCTGGCCACCAACACTCCCGTGTCTGGACGGCTACTTTGTTTGATGTCGGGCACCGCACGGGGATAAAAACTCAAGCGCACATCTTGAAGTGTTCATTAATTCAAAGCAGAGCGTAAGGACTGCCTTTGAAATTCAATTAGATTTCTTTCTTTCTTTGTGTCTTTCAGTCTTTCTTTCTTTCTTTCTTTCTTTCTTTCTTTCTTTCTTTCTTTCTTTCTTTCGCTTGGCACAACATATTACATAGAGCATACAATTTATAGAGGTAAAGATCAACATCTGTTCTACACTTGGGATAAAAACTGAAAGTAATCACACCCACTTTTTTCTTAACTGGACACAGATTATACAATATATGTGTCTGGCTGAAACACAAACAAAAAATATCAATAATACTAACGGTTCAACTACGGAAACCAATATCCCAATTTTGCTGCAATTCTAGCTTTCTACAAATAGCCAGCCAAGTCCATGTACCAGTGAATGATGTGTGATAACCCACATAATATTAAGCCACGAAAAAAATACATAATTTTCAATGCATGTTTTTTGTACAATATATTACAAACGTAAAATAAAAAGGACAATGTTGCCTCTGTGCACATTTTGGCGTTAAACACAAACTCTGACCTCATTATTTTTATGCTTTTTTATGATTATTTCCCGACTGCTACTCTGTTATTATGTTATGACAGAGTTATGGACATTGACAACTTAATGTCATGATTTCAAACTTGAAGTTGTAATATGGACTGACCGGGCCCGCCTTGCGCCATCACCAAAAAACACAATTTAGGGTTAAAAATAACAGCCTAAGTCATCTGTATGAGCTCATTTGTAGAATGTGTCATTGCGCAGAAATTCCTCGGCTTGCAATAACGAACCCGCTAATTTGTCTGCCCTGTGTGTGTGTGTGTGTGTGTGTGTGTGTGTGTGTGTGTGTGTGTGTGTGTGTGTGTGTGTGTGTGTGTGTGTGTGTGTGTGCGTGCGTGTGCGTGTGCGTGTGCGTGTGCGCGTGTGTGTGTGCATGTGTGAGGATGTTAGAGAGTCCTGTGAGGTGACACCTACAGGATCTGATGTCACATGCGTGTATACAGGACACACATATACAGTAACGGCACAAATACACCTACCGCGACAACAGCGAGGCGAGCGACGGAAGTAATTGACTTTCTATTGAGTTGCGAGACAAAAGCGATTCTGGAGACTAGAGCGATTTGCGCAAATCCTTTCAACTTTCTATGACACGGTTCAGCGACAAGCCGCGACAGCCAATGACTGTAGAGAGGTCAGTGACCACAGTCAATGGGAATGTTTGAATGCTTTGCCTTCTGCTTGTAACGGACATACTGTAGTCTCTTCAATCGCGCGTATCGCTCTGTCGCTTGAATCGCATCGCGCCTGGTTCTATTCGTGCGGTAATACAGCATGTCACCGTGCACTGTCCTGCATGATGTGGCCATTTTAGTCGATGGCGATAGTTTACAAAGAAGCTGGCTGCTGATATTGATTAATCTGGTAACCTGGTAACCTGGTAACTTAAGCCATGTAACCACCCCAGTGTTTGTCCAGGTCCAGAGCAGTTAGGTATAAAATACAAAATATTTAAGTATTTTATAGAGTATCTATTACATTAGATAAGATCCTGCACTAGTGTTGTAATTAGATCAGTAAGGCTTATGCTTCATACCCGTCTGTGTCACGGGTCAGGACCATTTATAAATGATTTGTTAACCCAGAGCAGTAATGCTGCCCTTTGTGTGGTGTGTTGTGGTGCCTGTGTTGTGTGTTTCAAGTCAACAACAAACATGCTTGACATCTGGTAAGCTGAGTTGTGTTGTATTAGGGCATCGATGTAATGTTTACCCAGGTTATATCATCTCAACACAGAAGAGTGAACCTGTGGTGTGTGTGGTGTGGTTCCATTATATTTCTATTTGATCAGGTATGCATCAGAAACTAGCTTCAGTCAAGTCCAGTGACCTAATGTGTAAGGTCATGTCATCTCAACACAGATGAGTGAATCGGTGGTATGGTCCCCAGTGTAGTATACTGTACTTCTATTCTATCATGTATGCATCAAAAACAAGCCTAGGTTGTGCAAGAGCTGTTGTGTGACAGTCATGGGTAACCGCTTAGGGTGTCAAGCTTGTAGCCCAAAGGTTGCTGGTTAGACTCTGGACCTGGCAGTTTGGTGGGGGCAGTAATTAACCAGTGCTCTCGCTCATCCTCCTCCATGACTCAGGTACCCTGAGCATGGTACCTCCTTGGGGTGCTGTTTCGGACACTCCCTTCACGGGTGAGGCATAAAATGAGATTTAGTTGTGTGCTAAAGAGTGCTGTGTCACAATGACAATTAGTGTTTCCCAGGTGGGCTTTCAAGATAAGAGCATCTGTACTTTCCAAAGGTCATATCCTGAAACGAGCCCAATGTTGTGTACTCCACTTCCATGTGGTGCTATGAGTAGTGTTGCGACCGGTCCCAAGTTTACCTGCTTGTCCTGGTTTTCAATGCTCTGTGTGTGTCCTTGTTCGGTGTGCTGTATGCATAGCTAACCTTGTCAGATTGAAGGTATAGTATGGTATATTTGCATTCTGTGTATGAGTGTATCTGTATCTTAAAACAGCCCTGTATGATGTATGCCCATTCTGTTTGATCTGAGTGTACTGCCCAGGTCACACTGCCTCTTGAAACCTCCCAGTAGCCTATGGTGTATTCTTATTCCGTGTACTGTATGCATACCTGGCCGTAATGGATGCCAGGTAGGATTGTATATTCCTATTCTATGTACAGTGTGACTGTATGCCCTCGTCATGCTGTATCTTGAAATGTCTGAAAGGAAAGGTCCGCAACCGTTTGTTGCTGCCAATTTTTTTTATTTTAATTTAGTTTCGGACCATGAGTCATTCATCACAGTGCACAGTCCGAAACATCATGCCATTACATTTTTGGGAGCATCAAACTGTTTTGCGGACCTTTACTTTCCTTTCAGTTGTCTTATGTTTGGTCCAGCACCTGTGCTACTAATGTGCGTGCATTCTCTGACTTTTTGTATCTTGAAACGTGCCCTGTATGGTGTATTGCTATTCTGTAAAACTTGTGCATTAGCTGACCTTCTCGGATTGCAGGCAGTAATGCATAGTCCTACTTGGTGGTAGGTAGTACAGTACTGTATATGTCTATTCTCTGTATATTGGTATGACCAGGTCATACTGTATCTAGAAACAGACCCATATGGTGCATCCCTCTTCCATATGCCCTGTATGGTGTATTCCTATTCGGTAAAACTTGTGCATATAGCTGACCTTGTCGAATGAAAGTGAAGTGAAAGCCCATTGGGAAACTCCAACTCCCATTGTCATTCTGACACAGCACTCCAGTGAACATTGCACACAACAAAATTGCATTTATGCCTCACCCGTGCAAGGGGGCAGCCCTCAATGGCGCCCCTAAGGAGCAGTGCGGCGGGACGGTACCATGCTCAGGGTACCTCAGTCATGGAGGAGGATGGGGTAGAGCACTGGTTGATTAGCCTACTCCCCCCACCAACCTGGCGGGTCGGGAGCCGAACTGGCAACCTTTGTAATACAAGTCTGACGCCCTAACTGCTTACCCATGACTGCCCATGCATTTGGAAGCATCAGCTGGGTGTAATGTATTCCTGTTCCCCATGTACTATATGCATAGCTAACCTTGTCGGATGGCAGGTAGGATGAGGGGCAAGGACAGCCCGTGGCCGGCTGCTTCTCTCTTCTGACTCACGGAGGAGAAGAAGTTTCCATAGGCTGAGCAGGGCGCCTTCGATCCCCGCTCCAAACCCTGTCGTTGGGAGTACAAATCACTTTGATGGCAAGCGCTGAAGGATTTTCCACCAAAGATTTTCCCTTTTCTCTCTGTGTCTGTCTGACTCTCTCTCTCTCTCTCTCTCTCTCTCTCTCTCTCTCTCTCTCTCTCTCTCTCTCTCTCTCTCTCTCTCTCTCTCTCTCTCTCAGTCACACACACACACACACACACACACACACACACACACACACACACACACACACACACACACACACACACACACACACACACACACACACACACTTTCTCTTTCACGTTATCTACCTCTAATCAGCTTAGATGTTTGATAGTGGGCATTCTGAGGATTCACTGGCAACATTATTACCAGAATGACCAGACAGACATCAACTCTAAATTTAACCCTCTTCAAAATAAAGGCTGCCAGGGACAGATCATGACGCACCTCCGAGGATGCTCTGTCTGTGTCTCACTGCAGTAGTAGTACACACATAAACAAGCCAGAGCAGCTGTTTGTGGTGCAAAAATAATGTGAGATGCTGCCTTGGTAATATAGACAGGAAGTACCCTGGAACTAGCTACTTTTAACCTGTTCTGTCAAAATTAAACGTCAAGTTATTTTTGTAATTTGCTATTGTCTTAAGTAATTAAAA
>NC_085873.1:1704496-1709496 GCF_034702125.1 Engraulis encrasicolus
CTTGCTCTACTTCTGTCTGTTTGTCTGTCTGTCTCTCTCTCTTTCTCTCTCTCTCACATACACACACACACACACACACACACACACACACACACACACACACACACACACACACACACACACACACACACACACACACACACACACACACACACACACACACACACACACACACACACACACACACACACCTGTTATCCCAGACAGACGCATTCAATAAACAACCTGCTACTCAAGACAAACACACACAGGTGGTGTGAGCAGAACAGACACATGGCCACACATTGCCACACTCCCATTGTTTTCCTAACATCACTCGATATCTATCTATCGGTTATTACAACACTATAGTATGATATTACAAAGTTGAAACCATGTAATATCATTGTAATTACATCTGTAAGAGTTCTACTTAACTCTGCTCGGTATGACAATTTGAGTTTCACTAAAGGACCTCCTTATGCAAGTTTATCTGATATGAAAGTCAGACATTTTTGTTGTCTTTTTTATTATGTATGGTGGGACAGAGATTGTGGTTTGGTCAATATGAAAATCGTCGGACAAAAGCCAAAGTCACTACCCTATGCAACCAGTGATTGATAACCTCGAACTACACACACGGTACATTAGCGGAGAAAATTGCTGAAATGGATGGCACTGTGACTGTGATTGTAGATCTGTAGATATCTGTTTTAATTAGCATCGAAAATGCTTTGCACTGTATGCAAATATGTATCAATGTATTGATGAGCAGTTCATGAGCAGTTAGTCAGTGGCAGAGCATAAAAAAAAGAAATGAAAACAACTGATGCGGCACATCAAACGAAAAAGTAAAGTCCATGTTGTTATACAGTATGTAGTCATCATCTTGGCCAGGGAGATTGGATCGACCTCAGTGTCTGCGAACTCGAGTGGGTGGCGTGCTAAGCATTGAGGATGTATGATGTCATAGTGAGAATGAGCTCAGTGCTTTGACCAGAGGTGGAGGGGGGAGGAGAGGTATTGGAGTGGTGAAGAGGTACGGTAGTGGTTGGGCATACCGTAGTGTGTCTCATTGCATTACAATACATCACACTTAGCTGACGCTTTTATTCAAAGCGACTTGGACCCTGTGTCTCAATCCACGCACTTGTGCACTTCGGGCACTGTGCTTCAGTGCCTAGGGTGCTCACGCTGAAAATTTCGGTTGAGTCTCCTAACAATGGCGGAAAAACGTAGTGCTTGAATTGATGGGCTGAATCTCAAATGGTGCACTTGTGCACTTTAGTGTTCATGTTTCAGTGTGCATGCCGTATTAGTTACGCACTGAAACATAGTGCCCGAAATGCACAAGTGCGCCATTTGAGATCCAGCCATGGACACTGCACGCACTAAACGGACGCCATGTGTTGACAATGAAACGGAGGAAACATGGCGTTCAGTTCAGTAGAAGAGTTTGGTCAACAGTCTCCTAATTCTGTAAGTAATGTTGATGGGACACCAACCTTTTCATGCCAACCCAAGTATTGTATGTGTGATTGTTGCCCTTTGGGGTGAAGGAAATGTAAATACAAGCACCAGACGCTGTGCATTGTAAACAGTAGCCAAGCGATATTTTGATGAGCTAATGTCATGCTCAGCTCTCACTTCCAGTGAGGGCACAGTGCATAGTGCTCAATTTTTTCCACAACACTGTGTGCACCATGCACTGACTGTCAGTGCACTGATACAAGTGCGTGGATTGAGACATAGGGACAGGGTATTGGTCCCTGGGGCAATGTGGGGTTAGGTGTCTTTGTCAAGGGCACTTCAGCCATGGATGGTGGTGTAGGGAGAAGTAAGGCTGGGATTCAAACCTACAACCATCTGATCTTAGGACCACTGCCCTAACCATTAGACCACAGTGATAGAGGTGAAAGAGCAGGAGAAGAGGTGATGAGGAGAAGAGGTGATGGAGGAAGCTGTTTGGATTTGTCCTCTCTGTTGTTTTTATTGGACTCTGTGTATTGGACTCCCTGTCTTTCCCCCTCTATCTTGTTTCTCGTCTGTCTTGCTTCCCATGTGCTTTTGTTTGTGTTATAGTCCTTTTGTTGGTAACACTTTAGAATAACGTCCTATTGACAGCTTTATAAACACTTTATTAACATTTAATAACAATTAACACTGAACAAAGCATTTACAAATATTTGTAAATGAGTAATAACCAACAGTGCACAGTGGAGTGGGAATCAACTTCTATGTGAGTTTTATGTGGTTTCATGCCCTCTAGTCTTTAGAGGAGAAACTTTCAGGGCCGCTGCAACTGCGCTGTGTCTGCTGTGTTAGCATAGTATTTCTTGCCCATTTCTACATTTGTAAACATTTTGTTGATAATTGCTTCATTATTATATCCCCGAAACGCGGAGCGTCGGTTTTGCGTGCGCCGCCGCCGCGTCCGCCGCCGCGTCCGCCGCCGCGTAAGGTCTTTCGTGTTAACGCGATAACTTTTGAACGGATGTTTGGATTTGTCCCAGATTTGGTGTGTGAATGCTCTAGGGCAAGTTCATGAACTGATTCGAGTTTGGAGGTCAACACTTTCAAGATGGCTGAATTCAAGATGGCCGAATTTTTGTTTGGTCCATAACTTCTGACCGGGTGGATGGATTTGTCCCAGATTTGGTATGTGAATGCTCTAGGGTAGGTTCATGAATTGATTCGAGTTTGGAGGTCAACACTTTCAAGATGGCTGAATTCAAGATGGCCGAATTTTTGTTTGGTCCATAACTTCTGACCGGGTGGATGGATTTGTCCCAGATTTGGTGTGTGAATGCTCTAGGGTAGGTTCATGAACTGATTCGAGTTTGGAGGTCAACACTTTCAAGATGGCTGAATTCAAGATGGCCGAATTTTTGTTTGGCCCATAACTACTGACCGGGTGGATGGATTTGTCTCAGATTTTGTGTGTGAATGCTCTAGGGTAGGTTCATGAACTGATTCGAGTTTGGAAGACAACACTTTCAAAATGGCGGAATTTTCATTTGGCCCATAACTTCTGACTGGGTGGATTGATTTGCCCGGTAACACCTTATTTTAATGGTTCACCATTTCAGTGAATCTACCATATTAGGTACAGTGTAATAACCAATGTAACAATATTTAATACCATGTAATACTAGTGTAATACCAGTGTAACAATATGCAATATCAGGTACAGTGTAATAACGAGTGTAATAGTATGCAATACCATGTAATATAGTGTAATACCAGTGTAACAATATGCAATACCATGTAATACCACTTACACACAAACACATGATGTAAGTAAAAAAAATGGCGGTGTTACACTGGTATCACATTGTATTAAATATTGTTACACTGGTTATTACACTGTACCAAATGTGGTATATCCACTGAACCATTAAAACAGTATTACCATTTGCCCCATTTTTTGCTTCATTTTCACAATAGTCGTTTGGTTTTAAGCCTATGCACGTCATGTCACGTCTGTATGTATCATATACGTTTACGAAATGGTGGACGGGAGTGGTAGGAATGATGGGGGACTGGAAGCGTCGCGTTTCGGGGATATACCTTAAGCAGTCGAAGGCGACTGCACAGGCAGTCTAGTTTATAAAGTGTTTATAAAGCTGTGAATATGACATTATTCTAAAATGTTACCCTTTCGTTTTGCCTGATAATGTGCCCTTGTGTTTACCTGTCTTGTTGCTGGACCCCGACCTTCGTTTAGTGACACCTGTCCTGTTTGATTGCTTTAGATTTGTGCTCCTGATCTGTGTTCTTAAATGTGTCCCCATTTGGTCTAGTTATTGAGTCTTCCCGCACCCTTTGTCTCCTCATGCAGCATCTGAGCTCACTTTCCTGAAATTGAGACAGAAGGATGGAGGAGAAGAAGGGATAAGGAGAGGAGGGGATGGAGGAGGAGGAGAGGCCATGGAGGAGAAGAAGGGTGCAGGAGGAAAAGAGGTGATGGAGGAGGAAAAGAGGGGATGGAAGAGGAGAAGAGGGGATGGAGGAGAAGAGGGGATGGAGGAGGACAAGAGGGGATGGAAGAGAAGAGGGCACGAGAAGAGGTGATGGAGGAAGAAAGGGCATGTTGAGGAGAAGAGGGGAGAGGATTTGAGCTGGAGG
Organism: Engraulis encrasicolus; assembly: GCF_034702125.1. Lineage (NCBI taxonomy): Eukaryota > Metazoa > Chordata > Actinopteri > Clupeiformes > Engraulidae > Engraulis > Engraulis encrasicolus. The sequence goes on from NC_085873.1 coordinate 1,708,604, forward strand.
AGGAGGAGAGGGGATCGCGGAAGTAAAGACGGGATGAGAAGAGGGTATGGAGGATGAGTAGAGGTGATGGAGGAGAAGAGGGGTGTAGGAGGAGAAGAGGGGATCGAGGAAGAAAAGAGGGGATTGAAGAGGAGAAGAGGGGATGGAGGTGAAGAAGAGGGTATGAGAAGAAGATATGGAGGAGGAGTAGAGGTGATGGAGGAGAAGAGGGGATCGAGGAAGCATGTGGAGTAGAAGAGAGGATAGAGGGTTTGAGCTGGAGGAGGAGGAGAGGGGTGATGGAGGCGGAGGAGAGGGGTGATGGAGGAAGAAAGGATGAAGGGGTTGAGCTGAAGGACAAGAAGAAGGGATGGAAGTAGAATGGAAACGTCTGGAGCGAAGGAGTTGAGTTGGGCTGGTCTGCCAGTCAGGGTTTGTTGACTAATGAATGAAACTGAGGTGTGAGATCGTATGTGAGTAGGGGTGGGCGATATGACGATATTAAATTGTGAATCGTGATATTGAGTACAAGATGGTCTCGAATCTGCCAAAGTGGGGAAATCGTATAGATCGTCTTGCAATGAGGATGTTTACTGTCAGTATCAGAGTGATGTTTACTTTGTGTTACTTCGTGTTGTTGTCTTCACTTTTATTCTTTACATTATTGTATTCCAATTGTGCACTTTATGCAAGTGCCATCAGTGTGTTAACATTTTATTAACTGCAAGTTACAAATTGCAAGTACATGAAAGTTGTTTTTTGTTGTTTTAATTTTTCCAATGGAAGATTGTGATACAAAAAATGAGATCGAGATTTTATTTCTAAAAATCGTGATACAACATTTTTGCTGTATCGCCCACCCCTATATGTGAGATCATCATTGGTTTGACTGGGGTAAATGGAGGAGAGGACCT
>NC_085873.1:1714496-1731996 GCF_034702125.1 Engraulis encrasicolus
GAATTTAACTGTTCGACGACAGAGGAGTCTGGCCTCCTTTTTTCCGTTTACCTGATAGGGTCTAGAATTGTCAGGGTTTTGTCTTCTCTTATTTTACCGTCTTTTCATTCAATAATTTAAGAAAGCATCTGAGAATAGCTTTGTCTTGAGTCTAGATTTAAAGCTATCAATAGTGGGTGCATTTTTTACGTCATCTGGAAGCTGGTTCCAAAGCTTTGAAGCATAGAAGCTAAAGGCTGCCTCTCCACACTTTGTTTTGACTTTTGGAATCACCAGCAAATTCTTCTCCGTTGACCTTAGTGACCTGGTCGGTGCATACAGCTGAAACATATCCAGTAGATATGTGGGTCCCATTCCATTTAATGATTTAAACACAAGTACCATTGCCTTAAAATCAATTCTGTAGCTTACTGGGAGCACACACACACACACACAGTGCTATCTCAGGCAGACATCCGGTACACACCAGACACTGACTTAACCATGCTCACTCTAATGTGGCATTTGAATATTCCCGTCAGTGTGTAGGGGTGTAAATCACAGCCTCCATGACGATACGATACGGTATCGATTTCTTAAAGAAGGGATTTGATTATTTCCGATACTTAAGAATTCCCCACGATACGATACGATACGATTCGATTTGATACGACTTTTTCCAATTACTTTTCCACTTCTGTTATGTTATGGAGCTAGAACACTGGGCAGGGGCCAGCGATTCATTCATTTTCGATTCTTAAGAATGCCCCATGATTCGTTTTCGATTCAATTCGATTAAATCGTCGGCCGTAGGATCGATGCAGCTGTATGTTTTGATTACTATTTACACCCCTATCAGTGTGTATAATTGATTATTTGTGATATTACAACTGGATGCCAAGGTTATATTGTTCTAATTTATCCTGATACGGTATGGTTAAGGTCTGTCATCAACGCGCACAAAGAAGGTAGAGAATGCACGCACATCAGTGGCAAAGGTGCTGGACAAAATAAAGTAACTGAAGTAAATGATAGATGTCCGCAGCACTGTTCATGCTCCCAGTTGTTTATTGGCATGACGTTTCGGACCTTAGTCCTTTTTCAACGCGCACAAATACACGTAGGAGCGCGCGCGAACACACACACACACACACACACACACACACACACACACACACACACACACACACACACACACACACACACACACACACACACACACACACACACACACACACTCAAACACTCATGCACACATGGTCATTCATACAAAAATAGATGCAGTCACATGCTCACAGTGGCACACACACACACACACACACACACACACACACACACACACACACACACACACACACACACACGCATGCACGTACAACCTGCAGCTCTTCACCCTTGTGCTATGATATCATACTGCAGCGTCACTACTAAGCCACATGACGCTGAGCCACACGGAGCCACTCTCTGATATTTTACTGATTTACTGTTTGCTGTCAGTGTGTCGTAATGGGATATATTTGGCTAAATACTTTTGGATGAACATTTAGATCTACTGCGTGAACGGGAACGGCACATACTGCTTAGTTCCCTTACACAGACACACACACACACGTGCACACAGTCACAGACAGACACACACACACACAAACACACACACACACACACACACACACACACACACACACACACACACACACACACACACACACACACACACACACTTGTAGGCTACGTACAAATATGCGATCACAGACATGAATGCATTAGCATGCATGCACAGACTCACACATACACATATTTACACACACACACACACACACACACACACACACACACACACACACACACACACACACACACACACACGCACACACACACACCATGATATCACAGCACAGCATCACTAGTCACTGTGCGTTTGAGACACAGTCTGATATTTTGCTGATTTACCTTGAGCTGTCAGAGCGTCGTAATGGGATATATTTTGTCTGAATGCTTTTGAGGGAACATTCCGATTCACGAGACACGAGTCAGTCACGTCAGCAAATCACTATGGCGGCGTTCAAGTGAAGAGTGCCTGTTGTCATAGCGATGACTAATGGCCATGACGATCGCCGTGGTGACAGAAGTGTGATTTGTGGAAGAGACCACTTGCCTTTACAGTAACATGTCGCGTCAGTGCCAACAGTCATAACATGCCCGTTGCGCTTCATATGAAATATTACAGTGTGTCGTTGATTCAAATAAGATGATTTTTGGCAACGCTTCATTTTACGGTGTCTTTTTTTAGAGTAACTGCTACTACATATAACATATTATTTAATGTATTGTATTATGTACATAGGTGTGTGTGTGTGCGTGTGCGTGTGCGTGTGTGTGTGTGTAAATAAAATAAAATAAACTATAGGCCTACCAAACTAAGAATTTGGTCTGCAGAGTCGTTTGCTTTAGCGCTTTTTTAAAAAATATTACATTACATTATATTACATTACATTGCATTTGGGAGACGCTTTATAACCAAAGCGACTTTCAAAAGAGGACATAAACATAGCCAACATCACTAGCAAATACAAAGTGCACAGGAAATATACAGAACAACAAGTGTAGATGCAAAGAAGGGTTATTTGATTTATTTTTATTTTTTTTACACACACAACACAATAAGCAGAGAATGGTATAGAGAAGGAGATAAGTCAGGCCCGTTGTTTTCCGGTATCCCGTTGACGTCAGGTGAACGTCCCTTTAGGAGACCATCCGAGTTTGAGAGTGAATTACGCCTCTAGAGTGCATTTGTGGGATTGTCTCCTTGGATGACAGTTCAGATTTCGGATGTCAAAATGCAAATTGACGTGTGTCCTCCTCGACACTTCCACCTTGAAATGTTCTTATGGAAATAAAATAAAGGTGCGAAATAGGTTTGTGTTGTGTGTCTTTTTCATTGCACATCATCCAAAGACGGAACACAGGTGTGTGGAATAGCCTGCAGCTATAATGACGGTAAAGACATCGCCAATGACGGTCTAACAGGTCGAGTTCACACTCAGACACAGTGCACCTAGTGATTAGTTCTCAGAAAAAAGACAAAGAAAAAGAGAAACACAATGCCGAAATTGTGTGCAGTAGCCTAGAAGGTTGTCAGAACAAGCACCTATCGGTGTTGTCGTTTCCAAAGGACGGTATGTATTGCACGGTATGTATTGACAGCTGATTTAAAATCCACAGAACGGTTGATTGCTCTGCACGGTTGTTGGCTGGACTGGTCTAATCTCAGTTATCATAACCAATCAATTCCACTGGGCCCACTAACAGTGGGGGATGTAGGCCTAGGCTATGGTGTCCAGTAGGTTATAGACATCTCTTTAGTAGGCTATTTCATACACATAGGCGTATGGTGTCCCATGCAAAGTGGATGTTTCAGACTTCTCGCAAATATTTCCTCACTGCCTAGTGCAGTGTTTCCCAACCTTTTTTGTCTTGCGTACCCCCTAAGCATCTTAGTTGTGCAATTAGTACCCCCTAATTCAGGGATGTCAAACTCAGGCCTGGGGGGCAAATTTGGCTCGCGAAGCCATTTTATTCGGCCCGTGAGATCATTTCAAATATCTTTTACAGTTGGCCCACATACACCCTAATGTATAGCGTAACATGACTTGGACATGAAATTTGCTGTGTCATGGGATGTGCAGACCAAGGGTGGAACTTAAGTTTTTTTCCCCACCAGTCACGGTGGCAGGTAGATTTCAAAATCTACCAGTCACACTGTTTTTACAAAGTGACTGGGTGCTTATTTCCATCCCTGGTGCAGCAGACACATTTGAACTAACAAATATGATGGGAAAGAGTGTGTGTGAAATTTAACTATGAATATGAAGTGCATGTACACATCATTTTAGTCCATTTTTAAAAATAAATGTTGACTTCGGCACGCGACTTCGTCCCAGATTTTGATTTTGGCCCTCGGTCAATTTGAGTTTGACACCCCTGCCCTAATTCATCTTCTATATCGCTTTCTCTGTCCTGATGTGACTGCTCCATACATTTGTTATAATAATTTTTAAAAATCCAAGTACCCCCTGCAGTGTGCTCGCGTACCCCTAGTGGTACACGTACCCCTGGTTGGGAAACTCTGGCCTAGTGCCAAAAAAGGGGAAAACTAATGTGGCTTCACTGACAACTGCAACAGTTAGCCTACTGCAAGCAGCCACTGATATCTACCTGGAGTTGCATAAACAAAATAACCAAAATACGAAAAGTTCATTAAACACCGCGCATTGTGTAGGCATTGGCATTGGCCTACTGTTCTCTCTCTCCCCCCCCCCCCCCCCCCCTTTATTTTTTTTTGAGCGAACCACGCGTTTCGCCCAATGCGTCTTCAGGTTCGCTCTTAAGAACCCGAAGACGCACTGGGATAAGAGCGAATCTGAAGACGCACTAGGCGTAACGCGTTGCTCGCTCAGGAAAAAAATGACAAAAAAGTATCCAGTGTGCGATGTTTAATGAACTTTTCATATTGATCAAGTTTTCCTGCCTTGCACCTGGAGGGGTTGTGCACAAGGACTTCCATGCACAACGAAATAAATACTATATATATACACTACCGTTCAAAAGTTTGGGGTCACCTTCATTTTTCCAGTTATTTGTTTGCAACTCAAGTCGCAAACATCTTTTAAATAGCTTGAAATGGAATAATGGAAAGTACTGAACAGCCACGGGTGAAAAAAGGATTGATTACCCATAAAATTGGTTAAACTGGACAGAAGAGTGAAATCTAACCAAGCTTTTTCACCCATTTATTACATAGAAATATGTGTTCTAGTCCATTTTTCTACAGACATTTCTTTGGTTTATCAGAGAATGCATGGAACTATTGGAAAGCTCAGTGTCTGCCCTTTCCAATGGTAGGTGTATGACATTTGTTGGGTTGCTTCCTCGTCCACAAATTCAAGTCAAAGTAGCTGCATGATTTTCTAGCCATCAGAATGAACCTAGGCCTACTTATGAATGCACGATCCATTCATTCAGGCCAGTGCCATACATCGTTGGAAAGTGTAGATTTTCCTCTTTCAAATGATGTGTATATCATCCTGCATTGTATGGATTGACAAGAGCAGACATCAACTTTTGCATGCATGGGGCTCATAGAGCTCATGGGCAATTCTGGACCTCATCTCATCCCGGGAATGAATCTGTAGAACCGCAACTGGCTATTATTAATGCCAAAGGAGTCTACACTTTGATTAGTACACCAGACTAGACACTACCTTAGTAAAGGTACACTTTGATTAGTCAAAAGTTAGTGATACATTTTGGTCTATTCTATGCATTGCCTATACAAGTAAATCCTACTTTTTCCAATATCAAATTGCTTATTTTTTGCATGCATTAATTTCAGGGAACAATAACTCTATACACTGATTTTATACCAGGACTGAAATTGAAAAGGAATAAGCTTAACTGTCAGAAAGAAGCATTGTGGGAGGAAAGTGTGGTGACCCCAAACCTTTGACCGGTAGTGTATATATATATCTGTGTGTGTGTGTGTGTGTGTGTGTGTGTGTGTGTGTGTGTGTGTGTGTGTGTGTGTGTGTGTGTGGTGTGTGTGTGTGTGTGTGTGTGTGTGTGTGTGTGTGTGTGTGTGTGTGTGTGTGTGTGTGTGTGTGTGTTACCTGGCCAACACCAGGGGTGGAAAAGTAACTTATTACTTTTACTCAATATTGTACTTGAGTAGCTTTTATGAATACTTTGTACTTTTTAAGTAAATTTTTAAATTAATACTTTTACTTGTACTTGAGTACATTTTGACCCAAGTACTTTACTCAATTACACTGGAACCTGGCCTGAGTACTGAGTAAAAAAAATTGACTGAGAGACAAAATGCCATGCACAATAATGCCACAATCCACCAGAAATGAAAGATTGTGCAGGATGGCACACAGCATTTCCACTATTTTACTATCTTGTATCAATGTATTGGATGATGGCTGGTGCCAAGCAAGAGATGGAGGTTATGGAGGACGATATTCAAGAAAAATAAACATGACATTCTCAAGAGGAAAGCTAATTAAAAGTAACTAAGTACTTTTTACTCAAATTACATTTTAAGTGATGTACTTTTTACTTTTACTTGAGTAGATTTTTAGATAGGTACTTTTACTTGTACTTGAGTAGAATTTAGGCAAAGTAAAGATACTTTTACTTGAGTACACATTTTCTGTACTCTTTCCACCTCTGGGCTATATAAACCATCCTATCTCATTTGTAGAACACAACTGTGGCAAATGAATGTGAGGCAAGCTCACTCATCCACCAGCCTGTCATACAATGAGCTCCGGAGAGGAGGGTATGGTGTCTGTGAGGCTCACTTTCACACGAGAATGATAGGCTAATACAAATGGTAAAGTGACATTGAGTTTCCCAGGCACATTTATAGAAATTACCCTATGAGCGCTACAACAATGGAGAGCCTATATAACTCCTACACGCCAATGTGTATTACAGCAAAAAAGAAAGCGACTTTCGGACAGTGCGTGCCCAGCCTCATGCCCTCATCCTCTACAGACAATTATCCAACTCTGCTCAACACCATGATATCCCCACAGTCTGTGATATTGGTACTCATTCTGCAAACAGGCAACATATGACAAGTGACAGAAATGAGTAACATAGACATGTTTCAGAACCAAATATGTTTTATTGATCATTCACTTAAAACCAGGGCTTTGAACCGGTTCAAGGAACGAAAACGAAAACCGGGAACTTTTTGTATTTTACAGGGAACAGAAACGAAACCAGAAACTTTAATATTTTTTATGTTCTGGAACGGGAACACTTATTTAAAAATACCGTTCCTCAAAATAAAATAAAAAAGTAATTATTTTCCTGCGCACATTCCCATGACGGCTGAGGTTCACATCCTGTGTGACATCAGACATTCTCTGACTGAATGGAGAGAGCTGTGGATTACAAAGTCTCCACTCCACATCTTAAATAAGAGACCCCAAAAGGGCAGAGTTTCCATTGCATCATTGTAAGACATTGCAGAGAAGCGCGTGTAAAGCGCACCGAGAATGTTCTACGTTATTGGGCATCCATGGCTGCTTCAAATATGCACAAACTCACAATGTCCATCATAGCGCACCCAAGTCAGTGTGGAGCGCATATTTTCATCATTGAGGTTTATTCTCCGCTTAGGTCGTCCCTGAATGACAAAATTCTGGAGGATATTCTTTTAATCCACTTGAATAAACAGTTTGGAATGTAGGTTGACTCATTTGCACTTCCGTCTTTCTTGGTTAATTAACGTCAGTTAGGCCTATGGAGAGTAATCAGCTGACAGGAACGAAATTTACCGTTCCGGGAACAATATTTTTTTGTTCTAACCGGTTCGGGAACGTCAATTTATTGGTGGAACTCATAACCGGAAACGTTATAATTCCGTTTCTGTTCGGAACGGAACGTTTGTAAAAAAATAACGGTTCAAAGCCCTGCTTAAAACACTATTTTCGAAGTGGACTATTTTCTGTCTGAGTCTGATCTGTCGCCAATGACGATAACATTAGCTACGGGAAGCGAGAAAGGAATATGACAGACAGGATATAACAACTAGACTGCCTGTGCAGTCGCCTTCGACTGCTTAAGGTATATCCCCGAAACGCGACGCTTCCAGTCCCCCATCATTCCTACCACTCCCGTCCACCTTTTCATAAACGTATATGATGAATACAAAATATTAAAGAAATATATCTAATATACATAGATCAATGACGTGCATACGCTTAAAACCAAATGACTATTGTGAAAATGAAGCAAAAAATGGGGCAAATGGTAACACTGTTTTAATGGTTCACTATTACAGTGAATATACCACATTAGGTACAGTGCAATAACCATTGTAACAATATCTAATACCATGTAATACCAGTGGAACACCATGTACCAATTTTGTACCACATCATGTATTTTTGTGTATGTGGTATTACATGGTATTGCATATTGTTACATTGGTATTACACTAGTATTACATGGTATTAAATATTGTACACTGGTTATTACACTGTACCTGGTATTGCATATTGTTACACTGGTATTACACTAGTATTACATGGTATTAAATATTGTTACACTGTACCTAATATGGTAGATTCACTGAAATGGTGAACTGTTAAAATAAGGTAGTACCGGGCAAATCAATCCACCCAGTCAGAAGTTATGGGCCAAATAAAAATTCCGCCATTTTGAAACTGTTGACCTCCAAACTCAAATCAGTTCATGAACCTACCCTACAACACCAAATCTGGGACAAATCCATCCGACTGGTCAGAAGTTATGAGCCAAACAAAAATTCGGCCATCTTGAATTCAGCCATCTTGAAAGTGTTGGCCTCCAAACTCGAATAAGTTCATGAACCTACCCTAGAGCATTAACACACCAAATCTGGGAGAAATCCATCCACCCAGTCAGAAGTTATGGGCCAAACAAAAATTCGGCCATCTTGAATTCAGCCATCTTGAAAGTGTTGACCTCCAAACTCGAATCAGTTCATGAACCTGCCCTAGAGCATTCACCCAAAAAAGTCTGGGACAAATCCATCCGACTGGTCAGAAGTTATGAGCCAAACAAAAATTCGGCCATCTTGAATTCAGCCATCTTGAAAGTGTTGGCCTCCAAACTCGAATAAGTTCATGAACCTACCCTAGAGCATTAACACACCAAATCTGGGAGAAATCCATCCACCCAGTCAGAAGTTATGGGCCAAACAAAAATTCGGCCATCTTGAATTCAGCCATCTTGAAAGTGTTGACCTCCAAACTCGAATCAGTTCATGAACCTGCCCTAGAGCATTCACCCAAAAAATCTGGGACAAATCCAAACATCCGTTCAAAAGTTATCGCGTTAACACGAAAGACCTTACGCGGCGGCGGCGGCGGCGCACGCAAAACCATTACATCCCCGACGCTCCGCGTTTCGGGGATATAAAAAACCATTACATCCCCGACGCTCCGCGTTTCGGGGATATAATAAATGTGGGCTACAATGAAAACAACGTGAATTTCAACAGTGCTGAACTTCCGACAGTTACCATGAGCGACGCGTCCCATCCGAAGACCGTCTCCGCCACGCCTCTTCACAGACTACGAATCCCACCTCAGCCCTTTGGATGGCGGTAGTGCGCAACCCTTGTCAGCGGCCACCAAGCGCAACAGTAAGGGAAGAAGAAGGGGGGACAACGCCCCCTTAGGAGACCAAACTTGAGCACATCCATTTACATTGTGTGGGCGGAGTTCAGGGTATCTCCTTCTCTATACCATTCTCTGCAATAAGTCTCTGCATAAAAAAGTCAAAGTGCATTCATGTTCATGGAAGCACAAAAGGAAGTGAAGGTCATCTCCACACTGGGGATTGATCCTGCAATCTTCATGTTCTAAGGCCAGCCATTTAACTACTACTCCATGATGACCTGAGACTTGACTTTGACATATAAAGTCTCATATCTCAGATAGTTACCATATTTAAGAAACCACTGTTCGCTTTAAGTCAAAATCCCATTTTGGTAACACTTAAACCTTGTTAAGCATTTGTTAGCCATTGATTAAATCATAGTCACTCAAGACTATTTTAATCACTACTTAAAACTCTTGTGTCCTGCCCCAAGAGTGGAAAGAGTGGTGTAGCGGTATACACAACTGACTTTGATATGGTATAAGCCAGGGGTTCGTATCCTGGGTGGGCAGAACTGGGCACACTGAGAGAGAGACTTAAAATGATACATCTCCAGTGCAGAACTGGGCACAGAGGGAGAAACTTGAGAGGGAATATCTCCAATGGGAAGAACTGCAGAATACACAGAGAGAGACTTGAACTGGGCACATCTCCACTTGGCAGAACTGGGAACAGAGAGAGACTTGAACTGGGCACATCCCCACTTGGCAGAACTGGGAACAGAGAGAGACTTGAACTGGGCACATCCCCACTTGGCAGAACTGGGAACAGAGAGAGACTTGAACTGGGCATATCTCCCGTGGGCAGAACTGGGCACACATACAGAGAAAGACTTGACCTGGGCACAGAGAGAGACTTGAACTGGGCGCATCTCCAGTGAGCAGAACTGGGCACATACAGAGGGAGACTTAAAATGGCATATATCTGGTGAGTAGAACTGGGCACAAAAAGAGCCAGACTTGAATTGGGCATGACTGAGAGAGACTTCAAATGGCATATCTCCAGTGGGCAGAACTGGGTACACACATACTGGGATTGGGTGACTGAGAGATAGAGGGACTTAAAATGGCATATCTCCAGCACGCACAACTGGGGCAAACAGAGAGACTTGAACTTGGCACACCTCCAGTAGGCAGAACTGGGAACACACAGAGAGACTTAAAAAGGCATATCTCAAGTGGGCAGAACTGTGCACAGAGAGACTTGAACTGGCAAGTCTGGGCACACTCGGGAAGAGATTTGCCCTGGCATATACTGTATCTCCTGTGGGCACAATTGGGCACTCCCGGTGTACGATAAGTAAAGCTCATTAAGGTTCTCTCTCCATATTGACTAAATACCAACAAATACTACACTCCCAACCTCCCTGCCCCCATGTCCTCCTCCATGACTGATGTACCCAGAGCACGGTATTGTGCCACTGCGCAGCTTCTATACTGTTCATATTTTAGATTAGATTAGATTAGATTAGATTAGATTAAACTTTATTTATCCCCAAGGGGAAATTCTTTGTCCAGTTTGCTCTGTAGATTAAAAAGAGAAGTAAAAATAAAAATAAAAAGAATAAAAAGAATATGAAAATAAAAAAGTAAAAAAGTAGATAAAAATAAATAAGGTGGTCATGCAGAAAAGTCCAGGTGTTTCTCTTTGTCCTTAATGGACAAATTATACAGTTGCATGGCTCTAGGGACAAATGATTTCCCCAGTCTGTCAGTCCTGAATTTCAGTGCTCTCAGCCTCCAGCTGAACACACTCTTTTGCTGGATGATTGTGTTGTAGAGTGGGTGCGCCTTATTGTCCAAGATGGTGAGCAGTTTGCTCAAAGATCTTCTTTCTGACAATGAAGTGAAGTTCTCCAGCTCCTCTCCCACAACAGAGCCCGCTTTCCTCACCAGTCTGTCAAGCCGCGCAACATCTCTCTTCCTTATGCTTCCACCCCAGCATACCACTGCATAAAAAAGTACACTGGCAACCGCAGACTGATAGAACATAGTGAGGAGTGTGTTGCACACATTGAATGATCGTAGTTTCCTCAGGAAGTATAGCCGACTCTGTCCTTTTTTGTATACTGCATCTGTATTGGCAGACCAGTCTAGTTTGTTATCCAGATATACCCCTAGATACTTATATGTGCTTACAATCTCCACCTCAACACCATCAATAGCGACAGGTTCCAGAGCTGGCTTGGACCTCCGAAAATCCACCACCATCTCCTTGGTCTTTGTGGTGTTGAGTTGAAGGTGGTTGATTTTGCACCAATGCACAAAGCCTTCCACCAGACTCCTGTACTCCCCCTCCTGCCCCTCCTTTATACAACCTACAATTGCAGTGTCGTCAGAGAACTTCTGCATGTGGCATGACTCTGTGTTGTAACTAAAGTCTGAGGTATACAAGGTGAAAAGGACAGGAGAGAGCACAGTACCTTGGGGCGCTCCCGTGCTGCACATTAAAGTGTCTGAGAGGCAGTCTTTGAGTCTGACAAACTGTGGCCGCTCTGTAAGGTAGTCAGTGATCCAGTTGACTAGGAGGGCATCCACACCCATCTGCAGGAGCTTCTCTCCCAGTCTGGAGGGTTCGATGGTATTGAAAGCGCTGGAAAAGTCAAAGAACATGACTCTCACAGCGCTATTCCCTATATCCAGATGAGAGTGTGTCCTGTGCAGTAGGTATGAGATGGCATCATCCACTCCCACCTTCTCCCGGTATGCAAACTGCAGGGGGTCCTGTGCATGGTTCACCTGTGGTCTTAGGGTATTCAGCAGCAGCCTCTCAATCGTCTTCATGATGTGTGAAGTGAGGGCTACTGGCCTAAAGTCGTTGATGTCTTTTGGATGTGGCTTTTTGGGGACAGGGATAAGGCATGAAGTTTTCCATGGAGTTGGTGCCTTACCAAGACGTAGACTCCCTTTTTGACATCCCTATTACAGTGTTGATGTGTAAAGCTGTTTTTGTTGTGTGCAGCTGTGTTACAATGTCAATGGGAGCTTCCCATGTGTGCTTGCAACATTAACTAGTAATCTGAGATCATACCATAACATTAATAGTTAAATGTAAGAAAATATTCTAATTTCACTGTCTTCTGGGACTCAAACTCGCAACCATCATGCGTCAAGGCCAATTGCTTAACTGCTAGTCCAAGTTCAGGCTGCTGACATCATATGGCCTAAATAGTTCCAATTTACACTCTTCAAAGGATTTGTGTTACTTTCCCAGCTCTGCTTAAAAAAGGCAATGCACATGTTTTTACCATGTTCAAGGAAGTACAAAAGGAAGTGAAGGTCATCATCTCCACACTGGGGATTGAACCTGCAACCTTCATGGTTTAAGGCCAGCCATTAACCACTACTCCATGATGACCCAAGCTTTAAATCTGACATAAAATGTGTCATATTCCAGATAGTTACCATATTAACCAAGACACCACTGTTCAGTTTAAGTCAAAATCCCCTTTTACATAACACTTAATCCTTGTTAAGCATTCAAGCATTTTTAAGACATTGATTAAATCATAGTCAAGACTCTTTTAATCACTAGTTAAAACTCTTGTGCCTTGCCCCAAGAGTGAAAACATTCATCCTCAGGCCAATAAAGAGGCGTGTGGTGTAGTGGTATACACAGCTGACTTTGATGGTATAAGTCAGGGGTTCGTATCCTGGGTGGGCAGAACTGGGCACACAGAGAGAGAGACTTAAAATGATATATCTCCAGTGCAGAACTGGGCACAGAGAGAGAACCTTGAGAGGGAATATCTCCAATGGGAAGAACTGCAGAATACACAGAGAGAGACTTGAACTGGGCACATATCCCGTGGGCAGAACTGGGCACACACAGAGAGAGCCTTAAAATGGCATATCTCCATTGGGCAGAACTGGGTACACACAGAGACTTGAACTGGGAACAGAGAGAGAGACTTGCACTTGGCAGAACTGGAAACACACAGAGAGAGAGTGACTTGAACTGGGTACATCTCCAGTGGGCAGAACTGGGAACACACACACAGAGAGAGAGACTTGAACTGGGAACACACACACACACACACAGAAACTTGCACTTGGCAGAACTGGGAACACACACAGAGAGAGACTTGAAGTGGGCACATCTTCATCAGGCAGACCTGGGAACACATAGGGAGACAATTGAACTGGGCACCTACAGCGAGAAACACTTGAACTTGGCACATCTCCAGTGGGCAGACCTAAGAACACCGAGAGAGAGACTTGAACTGGGAGCACAGAGAGAGAGCCTTGCACTTGGCAGAACTGGGAACACACCAAAAGAAACTTGAACTGGGCACATCTCCAGTGGGTAGAACTGGGAACACAGAGAGAAACTTGAATGGGGAACAGTGAGACTTGAACTGGGTACATGTCCATCAGGCAGACCTGGGAACACGCATAGAGGGACTTGAACTGGGCACATCTCCAGTGGGCCAAACTGGGAACACACATAGAGACTTGAATTGGGAACACACATAGAGAGACTTGAACTGGGCACCTACAGAGAGAAAGACTTGTACTGGGTGCATCTCCCCCACACAGAACTTGGAACACACGCAGAGAGAGACTTGAACTGGGCACACAGAATTGAATTGAGGGACTAAAATGGCATATCTCCAGTGGGCAGAATTGGACAGAGAGAGAGAGTGAGAACTGACCTGGGTACACAGAGAGACTTCATGGCATATCTCCAGTGGGCTTTGAGAGAGACTTGAACTTGGAAGAATAAGAGCGAGTGTGACCCTTAAAATGGCATATTTCCAGTGGGCACAACTGGGCATAGAGAAAGAGACTTAAAAAGGCATATGTCCAGTTGTGAGAACTGGGCACACAGAGAGAGACTTGAACTGGCAAGTCTGGGCACACTCAGAGAGAGACTTGACCTGGCATATCTCCTGTGGGCAGAACTGGGCGCACTCAGTGTAAGAAAAGTAAAGTTCATTAAGTGTTCTCTCCCTCCCTCCCTATTTGCTAAATACTAATCTGAATACAGAGAGAAAACAATGGACAAAAAACATACAAATGCATGCGATGGGTCTTGCTTGTCTTTTGCTGGGGTTGTGGAAATTGTTTGATGAGAATGTGGCCTTACAGCAAATGATGGCATGGGCAGAGGGGTGATGGATGGCTGGAGAGACATAATAATAACAAATAATAATAATGAAATGAAAATAAATATGTTTTATATAGTGCTTTTCATGGTACTGGACATTGGCGTGCACAGACATTTTGGGGGGCAGGTCCTGGGCTGGTGGTGGGGGGCATGTGGAACTGGCGGCTGCAATCGCGGTTCGGTGATTTTTTTTTTTTTTAAATCACATTTTAATGAACATTTCACATTAAGCTAAACAAAACGTTTAAAAATGCTTAAAATTATAAATATTATGTAGGAAAGTTAGAATGAGATTACCATGCAGAGAGCATCACTTAGCCCATGGACTTAGTGTACTGTCACTTTAACTGTGCGTCTCCCAGCACAGTGATCAGGAAGCGATTCATTCCAACAGATTCCTTACTTGGAAAACTCTGCATCTCCGGTCATTTTTCCTCAATTAGTACCAATTTTAATTAGTCCATGTGTGTTTTCAAACTGTTAAGACGAATATTAAAGCTCAAATATCATTTCAAGACGTTGTCAAAAAGATTTATTACACGGCTAGACCTATTGTATGTGAAAACTGCTACTGTGGGTCGGAGATTTTATTAATGTAGGCTAAGTAATAACTCTTAGGTGTCATAAAGCATAATCCTCCATAGCCTACCTGTTTCCCCCCGTATAAGACATTGCTGTGCACCCTGCTTGTATTGCTGTGCAGGAGGCTACAAGTGGCAGATTTGGTGGAATTTACCCACAGCCTTTTTTTCCTCCCTCGCCCTGACCGATGTTGACTTCTGTTCCATGCCGTCTGTCACAAATGTGATGTGGCGCGTTGCATATTTAATCAGGAGGCCAACGCTTTCCCAAACATGCCTACATGAATCCTCTGTTTCCCAAACATTCTGTTCATCTTTAGACCTGAAACTGTTTGAGCAAATTCTGGATTCATTAGGCTAATATAGGCCTAATGGTTGTTGCAATCGTGCAATCATATGTTACACTGTGTTAATTGTTGACATAACTTTGGCTAGCCTACTTCTGCGGTAGATTTGATAAATGCACAATTTTCAAAGTCTCATTATAAAAGTCAGGTCTCTCTTTAGATCACTTCCAAAGTCACAAGCAACTTTCAACATCATAAATAGGCTAGAGCGTAGGCCTACTGTTACCTGGCTGGAGGGGAGAACTGTGTGTGGGACTGCTCGCCACACTGCCGCCACACTGTCTATGGTACTGGAAGACGCTTTACCCCCCCCCCCCCCCCTATTTGTCTCGCTCTCACACAACACGCCTATGCATTCTGTTTCTACCTCTTCCTTGGCACTGTGTATCTTTCTTATACTGTCAAGACCAGAGAGTTTAGGTGTTATTGTCACTGATGACATTTTGCTTGGGCTGTCTATAGGGACAGCTCTGCCAAGGCCCCTTTCGCTGTTGTGACAGTTGGAAATCGGACAGGAGACAATGTATATGTGTGCACACACACGCAGACAGACAGACAGGCAAACACACACACACACACACACACACACACACACACACACACACACACACACACACACACACACACACACACACACACACACACACACACACACACACACACACACACACACACACGCACGCACAGAAAGAGGACACACACAGGAGAGAAAAACTTTTACCATGATGCTTTTAACTTATTTTGGATTGCATGGATAGAGGATTGCATATTTTCCTATAAACAATGCATCCAGAACATGCAGAGGTTTACCATCCTGACGCAGCAGTTTGACCTAGTGCATGGTTGTTCACCAGGGTCAAGGTTCTAGTATAAATGCTGGCATTGGCCATCAGGGGTCAAGAATTGGACCATGCTGGGCGGTGGTAGCTCAGGTGGTAGAGGAGCCGCTCTGCAACCCAAAGGTTGCACGTTCGAGCCCCGCTCCGACTGACTCCATCATTGTGTCCTTGAGCAAGATACTTAACCCCAAGTTGTTCCTGGTGGCAGGGTGGTACCCTGCGTGGCAGCCATGGCCACCGGTGTGTGAATGGGTGAATGTGAGGCATACAATGTAAAGCGCTTTGAGTGCTCAAAGGAGTGGAAAGGCGCTATATAAATGCAGTCCATTTACCATAATGTTCACTGCTCTGCCATGCAAAGTGCAGTAACTACTTTGCCAAAATTAAGTTTAGACAGAAAATGTAGGCCTATTCTTAACACCTCCTTTATCATGTCACAAAGCCTTATGTTTCAAATGTGTCCCGTAATAGAGATATTGCTATGTCAAATTGGCAGTTACCACAATATCTGACCCAATCAAAAAAACTTTGAAGGCCTTTTCCTCAGTTTCAATGTTGCCATAGTTACTACACTTTGCCTTTATAGGACAGTGCTAAGAAAACAGGTTTTTAATGTGTCATTATTCTTACCGTTATGTGATTTTTTTTCAGTGATTTTTTTGTCTCATCTAATGTGTCAAAGGCTCAGCAGCTTCACGTGGAATACTTTTTTTCGCTCTACTCTAGGGGATGCTTGGTAATAACCTCTTAAGAGCAAAACAGGGTGCTTTTCTCGAAACCTTACTTGCTAACTATGTTAGCTATTTTGTTGTCTGCAATGCAATTTCCCATTGGGAACTACCCACGTTGCTAACGGGCTATCAATACGCTTTTGACAAACGCACCCCAGAGGTTTTTTTTTTCATCATCTAAATAAGAAACATTTCAGTGGTTCAACAACTTGTAACAAAACAGAAGCACTTCTACTAAAACTACAACTAAAATAGCATGTAATGCCAGTACAGACATCTCTCCTGGCTAAAGATAATGTTTACTCTAAAAATACAATTACACTTCCAAGCTGTAGAGTGGCCAAAGAACAAACTGACTTAGCACTGCCTCCAACGTGTCATTATTTAGCCGTGTGTACAGCACAGTACATCTGTGACTGAGGATCCGGTTGCATAAAGACTTGGCAGGTCAGACAGCACTACACCTAATTGATGGTCCCATAGACCAGTGTTTCTCAACCTTTTTTTAGGCGAGGCACCCTTTCAACTCATGAAAAATTTCAAGGCACCCCAAACCAACAAGCCGTAACATGACATTGCATCTGATACCACAAAAGTAACACATTTGGAGACGTCACACAAGTTACAGCTGACTGGGGCGACCTATATTTACTCTATTGTGCATAAATGGCAGCTGAAAGATTCCACTGACTAGC
>NC_085873.1:1734496-1741996 GCF_034702125.1 Engraulis encrasicolus
TCTATGTTTATGTTTCACATGCTTTTCTATGTTCTTCACTCTAATAAAAAAAAAACTTTGGCAAGCAGTGATCAACATTGGCAGATCACAACGTTTATCTGTTTCGTTTTGAATTACTGATGCGCCGTACCACGTGCGGGTGCATTGCTCATGGGGACTTGGGTTTGAGTCCAATTTGGGTCATTTGGGTCCCAGCCCCTCTCTCTCTCTCCCAACCATTTATTGTCATCTCTTCCACTGTCCTACAGTATATCACGAAAGTGAATACACCCCTCACAGTTTTGCAGATGTTTGAGTATATCTTTTCATAGGAAAGTATTACAGAAATGTAACTTTGACACAATGATTAGTGACCTTTTAACAACATATTTAACCGCTTAAATTTCTTGTTCACTCAGAAAAAAACAAAATACAGCCATTAATGTTTGAACATATACTCACAAAAGTGAGTACACCCCAGATTAAAATCCGGTAGAGGCTATGTTGGCTCGAATCGTTTCGAAATGAAACGAAATGATAAGGGATGACAAGGGAGGTCATCAGTGTGCGTTTCAACCTTTCTTTGCATTGAACTTTTACATTTTGAGTCTGCATCTGGCTTAAATAGATTGGTGTGAGATTTGAATGCAATCCTATGGAGAATATCATAATCTGCTTCAGTAGTCACAGTGCATGTTGACATGTATGTTTCTTTTAGGTGTATTTCAGATTGCCAATGTTGACAGAATTCATGCATCCCCAAACCATGTCAGTCCCACTACCATGCTTGGCTTATGAGAGGATACACCTTTTTTGTACAACTCACTTGTTTACCACCACACATGCTTGACACCATCTAAAGCAAATTTGTTTATCTTGGTCTCAAGAGAGATGAACAGACCAAGGATATGGATCACTGGAACCATGTTGTGTGATCTGAAGAGACCAAGATAAACAAATTTGCTTTAGATGGTGTCAAGCATGTGTGGTGGTAAACAAGTGAGTTGTACAAAAACGGTGTATCCTCTCATAAGCCAAGCATGGTAGTGGGACTGACATTGTTTGGGGATGCATGAATGCTGTCAACATTGGCAATCTGAAATACACCTAAAAGAAACATACATGTCAACATGCACTGTGACTACTGAAGCAGATCATGATATTCTCCATAGGATTGCATTCAAATCTCACACCCATCTATTTAAGCCAGATGCAGACTCAAAATTTTAAAGTTCAATGCAAAGAAAGGTTGAAACGCACACTGATGACCTCCCTTGTCATCCCTTTTCATTTCGTTTCATTTCGAGACGATTCGAGCCAACATAGCCCCTTCTCTACCGGATTTTAATCTGGGGTGTACTCACTTTTGTGAGTACATGTTCAAACATTAATGGCTGTATTTTGTGTTTTTCTGAGTGAACAAGAAATTTAAGCGGTTAAATATGTTGTTAAAAGGTCACTGATCATTGTGTCAAAGTTACATTTCTGTAATGCTTTCCTATGAAAAGATATACTCAAAAATCTGCAAAACTGTGAGGGGTGTATTCACTTTCGTGATATACTGTACCTAATATAGGCACAACATACCCACCTCCCCAAAAAAGAAGTAAGTAAACACACACAATTTTGCAAGAATCAGACCAGTGCAGACCTATTTTCCTTCAAAACACACCAGTGTTTATTCAGCTCCATGTTTTGTCATGTGACGAACACCTCTTTTGTGTATGTACAGTACAGGTCTACCTTCTAAGCAACTCATCTCAGGCACAGGTACATTGAAAAATAGAATACAGGTTCTCTAAGCAGCATTTTTATATGTGTTAAAAACACACCACATATGTTTCAGATAAAATATCTACAAGTGTTATTTGTTACAAAAATACATATTATGTCATTACAACACAAAGGGGCTATTCAAGATAACGGGGGATGCATACACATCAGCCTCCAGATGCAGTACCACATCAGACAATCATCTTGATCAGGGCTGCATTTCCCAAAAAATCGTAAGTAGTACTTGAGCCTAAGTACTTTAGTATGAGGTGCACCTTGGGCATTATATTACATTATATACGTACATCATATACTGTATGTAAATGTACAAATGCCTAAAGAGGTACCTCATACTTAAGAAGTACTGACTTAAGCACTACTTTTAGGACACGCAGCCCAGGTCACATTTCCTCCTGCTCTGCAATATACATACAGACACAGCAGAACATGTAATGCATTTATCACCAATTGTTTCAACCTTGTTTTAGACATACTTGTACATCTTTTTTATCTTACTGTCACCTTTTTAGAGACAGACAGCATTTGAAGGAACTCAATGTACGGCAAGAACATCTTGCACAGTGTTATGTTTCCCAAAAACATTTCAGTATACTTAAGCCTAAGTAGTAGTAGCCTATTTAAGAATGAGGTGCCCCCTTGGAATTATACCACATCACTGAAAGTTTATGCATACAATAATATTATAGGCCTACATTCAATATTTGTTCTCGCACATGGAAATAAAATTCTTGCAAAGTGTATGCGAGGTAAAATAGTGTACGGTATGTATAACATTTTTGTGATTATGTGACACCTATTTATGATATATTGCCAAATGGGTACTTCATGCCTAACTACTACTAATGCTTAAGTATACTTAAAGGGACACTGCAGGAAATGGACAAAAAGGTATTGCAACTATGCTGCTCATTGAAACTGGGCTGTCTATTGCCAAATTTGATATTTACATGAAAGTTTACTAAATAATAAACAAATATGTTCTAGTATGGTCCAAGTACAGTCATTTTTGCAGCTAAAAATTGATATTTTTGGAAATTCAAAATGGCGGACCATGGTGAGGATCCCCCTTTTTATGTATGAAAAGTGCAATTTTCCCAGTCATAATGAATACTTAGAATTTATGGTGGAGGTAAGTATTCATGAAAAAGGTAACATTGAACAGTGAATGGGCAGCATGAATTCTGGAAATAAACAACTAAAAATCTCACACAGTGTCCCTTTAAGTACTACTTAAGAGTTTTTGGGAAACACAGCCCATATCTTTAAGTGTGCATCTCAATATATATACACAAGTGCTTCCTTGTTTGGGGACAAGAAGAAGAGGAAGGGGAATGAACTCCAGGCAATTTCAAGTATTAATAGGATTTTTTTTTTTGTAATTAGGCGTTTTTTGCCAATTCAATTTCACCTTCATCCCTCTTGAATCAGTGCAGAAACAAAATGATAAAATAATAACAATAAAAAGCCATTACTGGTAGTCCACTTACTATATAACATCTTTGGTGTTCCATCTGGGGGCTACATTGATTTCCAAAGTAGTCTGAACAGTGTAATCTGCTGTAATAATGTAACACAATTACTGTGATGTAATTATTATGTAATCATTTGTTATAATAATCTCAGAATCGTGTAATTATACGCTGTCGAGACTACATACTACAGAAGTTGTGAGCAATTGTCTGTGTGAAAAATTTGGCACAAACTACAACCCTGCTACATCACATAGTGAAAACAGACCTGCTCTATGGAGAAAATGTCAACAAGTATGTCAGAAGAGCCATTTCATGCAGGACAGAATTGTGTCAAAACATTGTTTGGATCTTATCATGACAAACGGCAGACACAGAATTAGTTATTTTTTAGTAAGCCTCAATCTATTAGTAGTTGCATTCAAACCCCAGGATTTTCAAAAGAGGTGAATTAAACAAATTAGTAGCCTGTAGTCTTCAGCTCAGTAAAACAGAAACTCCAAATGTCCATGCCCGCTTTTCTCCCATGGACTCCTCAATTAAAACGGATCATAACATTTCTGTGACAACTGTCATAACGAAGGGCATGACTCGTGCCATCAAGAAGAACTGCCATTGGTCATTCCTAGCCTGTCGAGACACATTAAGAGACTCATGACGGGGTGTCCAATCACTCTCCCTCTTCGACTCTACTCAAACGTCTTAGGTAATAATATTCCCAGGCTCTCTCTCTCTCTCTCTCTCTCTCTCTCTCTCTCTCTCTCTCTCTCTCTCTCGCGCTCTCTCTCTCTCTCTCTCTCTCTCTCTCTCTCTCTCTCTCTCTCTCTCTCACTCTATCACTCTCTCACTGCTCTTCTGTCCAGCCAATCACCTTGTGAGATGCGATCAGAGGAGAGTGGGATGTTATTTGATTGGCTACTGAACACAACTGTATGTACAGTAGGCTACGACCTTAATGGAAGCCACATCAAGTACTGCATACTCTGGAAATGAATGTACAAAGGGTTAACTCAAGTTGGGCCAACTCATCCTGACGCCTCTCAGAGAACAAGAAAAACCCTGCGAGGCACATTTCAAGTACAATTGACCAAAATGCCCATTACAGTAAAACCAGATATTTTCAAAAAATGATAAGAAAATTAAAATTCTTCAATATGCAAAAACAGTAGAAACATAGGCGCTTCGGGATAAAGAGAAATATTTCAAGCCTACAGCATCCTCTAAGAATAAAAAAAATAAAATGAAAATAAAAAGCAAAAAGGTCTCCCACAGCCTTTCTGCAGTGGCATAAAAACAGTGGCATTTTTTATCGACCATATCAGCACATCAGACAACACCTCTTTTGACATCATCCATATATACAAATCGTTCAAAATCCATGCTAATAGTGCAGACGGACAGACAATAGACACACTTTTTTTTTTACAATGGTACTTCATCAAGAAACCAGAAACGGGCTCTTGTGACCTATGAAGATGGTCTCATTCATTTAAGTCATGATAGGAAAAAGAAGCTAAGTAGCATAGCTGACGCAGACAAATCCGCCTAGCGGACAATTATTTGTTTTCCTGGTGAGTTGGTCTAACCATTGTCCTTGTAGTATCACAACAAGAGGCATCAGTCTGGGTCCACCAATCACAACACACCAATAACAAGTTTTTCCCCCCTGTCTGTTTGGATATTTGGGGCGGTGACTTAATTGGTCATAGCATTGGCAAAGGCAGTGCAGATGCCATTCTAACCATTGCGGCATAACGGTTTGGTCCCATCCACACACAGCCCTCAGCTAACTGAACCGAGCAATTTCAGGGTAATATTTTTATGTATTAGCCTGGCTCACCAGGCTATTGAAGAAGTAGAGTAGAGTAGAGCAACTTTATTGATCCCCGGGGGGAAAGTGCAGTTGTGTTCATCTCAGCTTCCGACATGTCATCATGCATTGCGCATAGATGACACGCTGATTTGAACCCACTATCGCGTGTATCCAATACGCCTTTGCAAGTTAAGGCGTGCTCCACAACGCCCTGTGACAGGTGAGGTTTAGGGTTGGTTTAGGTTTGGGCACGATTTAGCTAGAAATTCGCCAAATGACGCTGTTCTTGGCAAAAGTAAAGCAGCAGAAACATTGCTTTACTGACAGGTTAGGTTTAGGGATGGTTTTGGTTATGGCACAGCAAAGCGTTTAGCAACAGAAATGCGGTGTGCCAAAAGAAAATCACAGTCACGGTGGGAAAACTGCGAAAACCTCGTCACGTGTCAAAAGTGCAAGAAAGCGCTTTACCGTTGTGTCTGAAGCGCACGTGTTAACTTCAAAAGGCGTCACACAAACACGCCGAATGCACTAGCGTGCGATACATACGCTAAAACATGATGACAGCCTCCAGCTTCCTGGGCCAAACTCCTCTGCCTTCCCTCACCCTATACGACCGAGGACATCCATTCTGGCCCACAAGCCCTCTCCTCCACACAGACTACAGTGTCAGCCCAGTCATGTACTGCAGTGTCTTTGGATGTCTTTTATTAATCCTAATGAAGGAAAACAGTGGCGTACAAGCCGATTCATTTTTTTCCTCAAAACTGAATGAGTCAAAGGACATTTACAGAGGGCCTTGTTGAATGTGACGAGTAAGGTTTTTGAAAGCTGTAGTCAATATTTTTGCTGTAAGGCCAAAGATGGTGGAAAACAGAACACAACTGAACTGGACTGCAAGTGGCTGGAGCTAACTGCAAGGCTTTATGGGGGGGGGAGGAAAGAGTGGAAGAAGGCAACCCACTAGCAATGCACGCTGTGGGTTGGACTGAAAAAGTGGGGGAACTCTTCCTCGGAGTCCCTCAAGGCTTTTCTGCAGCATCTCAAATAATGCTGGATATGCACAATTCAGGATTTCAAGACAAAACACCGCTGTTCTGTGACGTAAACATGAACTGACAATCTCTGACAGGCTTGGAAAGAAAATCAAGCGAGATGGTGACGCTCTCTTCTACGCAGTGCTACAGTGATTGCTAGTGGCAGAAAGGATGGCTATGTTTATGTGCCAAAACCAGGGAGGATAGCTCTACGTGTGTGTGTGTGTGTGTGTGTGTGTGTGTGTGTGTGTGTGTGTGTGTGTGTGTGTGTGTGTGTGTGTGTGTGTGTGTGTGTGTGTGTGTGTGTGTGTGTGTGTGTGTGTGTGTTCTAATTAAGAATGGATGTGATACAGATGTTGGTCAAAACCCCAATGAAAGTGGGGCCAAGTCTCTTACGAGTAAGAGAAGGTAGCATACAGTACACCACAAATAAATTGTGTGTGTGTGTGTGTGTGTGTGTGTGTGTGTGTGTGTGTGTGTGTGTGTGTGTGTGTGTGTGCGCGCGCGCGCATGTGTGTGTGTGTATACCCTGATACAAAAGGTCACTGTAATTAAAACATTAGGATTTCGCTGCCTCAAAGGTAATCATGAGATGTGTTTCCAGACCAGAGGAGAAAAGGCACTGCGATCACTCACTCACTCACTCACGCACGCACGCACGCACGCACAAACACACACACACACTTACAAAGCAGGTGAACGTAATCTAGACAAGATTGGACAACACATGTGTTAGAGCTACTCTCTCTCTCTCTCTGTTCTTGCAAGTGGTGCTAATCAGTGATGCTAATCTCTGACAACACAATAACATAACAACCATGCTACAGTATGCTATGCTATTATGCTATGCTAAACTGTTAGCAGCTCTCGATAAATAATGATCCGTCTGTAAGCCTCTATAAGAATGACTTTATCTGCTGAGGCCATACCAGCTCACTGCCAAGTGCTGCACGGTCTTAAAAGATAAAAAGAGTTGAAAATGTTACAAAAAAAAGAAAGGAAAACACAGGGAGACAGGAAAAAGAGGGAGAGAGAGACGCAGGGAGAGAAAGTGATAGAGGAAAAAAAACAGCAAATGTAAGAAAATCTCCATGATGCGAGACTGCGTCCACATTCCCTAAAAACTCTGTCCCGTTTTGTTCCCACTGTCCAACTCAAAAGGAAGTTTGTCATCCACGTCGGAATTAAGTGCGTGGGCAACATAAGGACATGAATTCCATTTTTAAAAACGGAACAAAAAAAGATGCAAATTCCACGACTGAGCCAGCCTGTGGGGTCAAGGCCTCAGGAAGTATAACGTGAGAAAAAAACGTCCATGTCCCACTCGGTGGGCGTGTCATTCATTGTGCTGTCGACCAATGGGCTTTGAAGGTAGTGCAGAAGAGGCCTCAAGCCCCCCGTGTTCTCACTG
>NC_085873.1:1744496-1756996 GCF_034702125.1 Engraulis encrasicolus
TCGTAAAATCATGCACAATACAAACTGAAAGGAAAGCTAAAATATCTCTCAGAGGATGTTGCAGAGACGCCAGTTTACTTTACATTTTTTGGCTCAAGCCAGTTGCTTTTATAATAAAAGTTATCTCGAAGACAACATAGCCTATTACTCTCTGTACTGCAAACTGTCCCAGGCCAGTGACATCGCACTGAAAATCCACTGTAACAAGCACTGGGCCAACGTCTTGAGATTGTTCAATAGCGCGCCTTTTGTCGAAGCGGAACTGTTTTGGATGTGGTCAAATGTGCAATATTTCGGATAACACGAGTGAGTTGAGAGGAAATTATCGCCAAATTGTAGCACAATAGTCCCTCTCTTGCTTTTAGCTATGGTGTGGATTACAGGTGGAAGTGAACGTGGAAGACGGTTATGGTCGGAAACGCATGGAACAGTGAAAGGTCGGGATACATTATAGCCTACGCGGTCAAGACAACGTGTAGCCCCTTAATGCGCGCCGTACCTCCAGTGGCACGCTGTAATAGTCATTGAAATGTAACTACCATAGCACTACAATACTATGACACAACTCAGGCACTTTAGTAATGCACCACGACTTGGTCATTACCATACTGGTAACAATGAATTTATAAAGCAGCGCCTTAAGGGGTTAAGGTAAGGGCACTGGGTTAATATTTGTCCCCTGTCACAACTGCAATCACGGAGTAACGCAGGTGGTTGAGTGTCCCTTGGTCGCTATTCGTGGTTTCACTTCATTTATTACCAGAATATTACCTGGTCCAGAAGAACACACCCTTTCCGGAATGATGATTGCGCTTCGGTGATGTGTTATTGTTGAATGCCATTAATGTGAGTTGTTGCTGTAATGGTAGCCTATTACAATGCAAACATTTCGTGGGGTGAATGATGCAATACGAAACGCAGCGTGCAAGAAAAATTACTGAGCAGAAGGAGGGAGGTTGTCTGAATTCTCGTCTGGGAAACACACACAGAATTCTTGCTTACCAATATCACCCGACTCTGCAACTGTTAGTTTCTTAGCCTTGGGTTTCTGGACTGTTCTGCTGTTTCATGAGTCAATAGTTCGTTTCACAAATGGTGCACCCTGTTGGATTTCAAAAGTAGTTGGAAAGATTAGACCTAATTATTTGTGATTGGCAATGCAGATCATGATTTTGGTCGGGTCAAAAAACCTGATTGGGGTATGCACTCATGTGATGTTAAGATAGGCAAGGTTACATAGCCTATAGGCCTACACAACAGAACATTACTTCATGAAATCATGAGACTATTGAATTGAATTTGCCCAGGTTCAGGTCCAGGTTTGCCCATATTATAATAACTATAGGTAGGCCTAGATTGCATTCCATTAGGTTTACATGGATTCTGTGACATTATGTTGTAATGGTAGGCTATGTGAGAATGACTGAAGTGCCACCCAAAAGCGGTCCCATGCGCCGTGGCTTCCCAGAGCCCCCCCCCCAGGCCCCAAACAGCCCCTTTGCCTAGGGCCCCCAAAATTCTAGAAACGGGTCTGCTGTCGATATCTAGTAGTTACACTAAACAGAGAAACTGCCCTCCTGAAGTCCTTAGAGTAGGACATTAATTTGGATACATGATGGTATTTTACATTACATTACATTTGCACATTTCCTGATCAATCCAGAGAAAAGGCATTTAGAAAGCGTTGCTAACTCTACACACCTCTAATCATGGGTACTACCCTGCACTACATTTCATAGGTCCTCCACACACTCTGTATTTACTTGAATGCCCTCCTTGTAAGTCAGTTGACAATCACAAGAAATAAACAGGTGTGAAAAGTAAAAGTGAATTATGGTATACGCTTAACACTACCAAATGATATTACATCATTACATCTTTAAATCAGACACTATTTCCCCTCCACTGTAGGGGAAAGAGCTGGTAGGAATGAGGTAGATAGACTGTTGTTGCTGAAAAAACCCTAAAAACCTAGCAAGGACCCATCACAAACTTGATCCAACCAGTGTAGAGACAGCTGGTCACTAGCCAGGCTGTGCCCTCCTAGTGACACAACACTTTCAGCGTTGCAACTAGTCAGGTCAAGAGCATATGGGAACTCCTCCCACTTTGTCGATAAGCAAACAACCATAAGCAAACCAAGGGAGGCAGGTCAACCATGCCGTTTGGGAAACGTTAATTGTTATGCTCTTGGTCAGACCAAGTCTCAAAGAGATTTGAGCGTTGATGATAATCAGGCTAGCTGGTAATAAGACAAGTCCACAGATCTACATATTCAGATGTGTTAACTGTGTTGAAAGGAAACTGGGTTGCCTTTTTTTTAACTGTTACTTTTGACACCTCTGGATAGGCAGAGGGAAAACCACTCTCTTAACCACACAGGGGAAGATTTCGTTGGCCATGAGGGATGTGTCTCCCTGTATCCAGACACAACAACAACTATACAAAAGACCATCCCAAAAGCAGGTCAGTGTTCCTCTGTGCCAGCCAGACGAACCAGAACTAGGACAACAAAGACATATGCTACAACCGGGGCTTTGAACCAGAATTTCTTCCCAGTTGGTTTTGTTCCAAACAGAAACGGAATTTTAATGTTTCCGCCATTAAATAGATGTTCTCCAACTAGTTAGAACAAAACAAAATTGTTCCCGGAGCTGTTAATTAATTACGTCCCCTGTCGGCTGTTACTTCTTGGAGGACACCTGGAGCTGTCGGCAGATATTTAATCCAGCGGAAATGACTTAGTTATACACACAACTTCATCAGACAGCATTAGGGATGTGCACGAATATTCGAATGTTCGAATATTCGTTTTCCTTTCGAATTTAGAATAGTCCTGTCGAATAAAAAAAATCCAGCCAGTAAAAAAAAAATCTGTGTTGGCCTCCCTAGCAGTGTTAAGTGACAAATGAAAAGTACTGCAGGGTTACATTAAATTAACCAAGTAGCTCCCCTGTTTTCTAATTTCTCTGGTAGGTCTAGATACGATGCTCATCTTTCATTTCCAACACGTAAGGCGAGTGTGTGTGAAGGCGTCCCGCCCCCCGCCGACACGACACACACAGCCAGGGAGAAGCCACGCATCTCGTGCATTTCAGGAATGGGCATTGGGCATTCCTAAATAAATCGTTGACACTGTAAATCTGCAATTGGTGATGGTTTTGTAAACATGGACTGTCATCTGTAACTGTTCGGGAATAATGTCACATCAATTTGCGTCTGATTTGGCCAGCGTAAACTTCTGCAAGGTAAGCTACTTGTAGCTGTTAGCCAATGTCAGTGTCAACAATGGCAGGTTATTTCAATATCTCTAACGCTAATAATGATAAGCTAACAAGCGAAGTAAACTAGCTGAATACTCTTAGCTGAGGCTATTTTATCTGGCTCACTACAATAATCTGCAACTATTTGGGGGTCGTTTCATATGGCGTTGCTTCAGATTTGTAAAACAAACTTTGTAAAAGCCACCCCCTGTAGCCGTGCGAATCGGGATACTGTCTGTCAACAATGTCAATTGCTAACTAATGCAGCCCAACTAGCGAACAACTGTTCAGTGGGGTTTACTTTGCCGTGCCACGAGAATGGAAGGAGGGGAAGGGAATGATAAATATTTCTCGTCACGGACGCACAGACTCCCTCTTCCAGTGAACGTGCTGCTGGACGTTCAGAGGTGTACACTCGACAGCATTTTCTAGCTATTGCTCCCCCCTGGTGCTGTAGATGGAAGGCCACTGTAAATAAGTATTGAACTCTTTATGATACGTTGGCGGAATTTAGGCTACATGTTTCAAGGGATGACGGTGGGAGTGCCTCAGTCAGCAAACGCACATCTTTTTTGTTTGTTTGTTTGTTTTTATTCGATTTTCGAATAACATTCGAATAGTGGCCATCGAATTTCGAATAGTGTTTTTGGCAGAAATGCACATCCCTAGACAGCATGTCAGTTGGGTGGTCAGGGTGACTCTCGGTCCGTCAGTTGGATTTCAGTTTGAAACAGAGACATGGCAATTTGAAGACCAAAGCCCGGACCAAAACCAAGACCCCACATACAAACACCTCAACAACGGTCTCAGGAGCGAATTTGGTGTAAATCACATCAGTGTAAGTGGGTGAAAGAAGCAGGGGAGGAGGCGTATCTGACTCAGCGAAGAGAGATCCCCCCAACCCTCCATTAACACCCCCCCAACCCCCACCCCACACCACCCCCGCGCATCCCCCCAGCCTGTCTCCTCAGATCCAACGTGTTAATTTACCCTACATGACCTTTGACATTAGCAGGTCGTCAACGCTCGTCTTAAGAGTGTCAGTCAGTCGCCAGTCGTCTTCACTGAAATTAGTGCACCAGGCGCCGGTGGGGAGGGACCCCCAAAGCCAAACCGTTTCAATGGGTCAACCTCACAGTTACACAGGAACGCATGCGCACAGGTGTAAACATTGACCATTGCCTGCAACACAATACTGCAACCGCAGACTGACACACACAAACCCAACCACACGTGTGCAGGCACGCGCGCACACACACACAGGGACACACAGGCACACACACACACACACACACACACACACACACACACACACACACACACTAAATCGGGTTCAGTGGGTCAACCTCAAAGCAGTCGCCATCGTCGCATTTATCTTCATCTGCTGTGCTGGTGAAAGGCTCCGGATACCTGAACCCCAACTATGCAATGCAACTCATCAAGCATTTGCTGTATAGGGAGATGCTATGTTTCGTTTCGTAAAGTTATGTTTTCATATGCCTTTACCGGTAGATTACTCTTCTTTTCATTTCACTTTTGTTATGCACATTTAACTGTCTCTTCATAAGAAACACAATGGGCCTCATACAGTGATCACAGACATTGCCACATTCATATGTATTTCACTGCCATGCTGGTGAAAGGCTGAAGATACATGAGCCTCAACGATGCAACGCAACTACAAGTAATCAAATGTGTATCATTCATCATGTAGGTTAGAGATATATTGTTAAGTTTACTTTAGAATAGCTCTTTCTTTCTTTCTTTCTATCTGTCTATCTATCTATCTATCTATCTATCTATCTATCTATCTATCTATCTATCTATCTATCTATCTATCTATCTATCTATCTATCTATCTATCTATCTCATAATAATTTCTTAAGACTGGGGGCAATGAACTGCCTATACAGTATATACTTATATATGAAGATAAACGGGGGTCAACCTCTCAGCGGCCACAACAACCATATCTATCTCCATCTGCTGTGCTGGTGAAAGGCCTCCCGATACCTTACCCTCAACTATGCAGCGTAGCTAATCGACTGACACCTCCGCCTCATCCAATTCTGCCACGTGTTGACTGGACGGAACTTGTTTGTATGTCCTGGTCTGAGTCCCTGCGGTTTGTTATGCATGTACAAAGCAGGAGTTACAGTACATCGGGTTTATGTATAGTATAGTAAGAAAAAGGTAGGCTATTTTTCAAACTTCTATGTGTCATTCTTCACTTTTATTTTTGTTAAACTGTTACTGTAAGATACAGCCCGTATTATATATTTCTTGTCACCAGAATGGCAATGACCAAGTCGTAATGTATTACTATGGCCCTGTGCAATGTCATGGTAGAGTAGGAATAATTGTTAAGTCTTTTACTGTAATGACTATTACATCATTGCACACACTGAACCATGCGATCTAACTCCATGCCATCCATGCGATCCATGTGATCTAACTGAGTTAAGTTAATCTCTGTTTTAACTTTTAGGCTATTTTCCTCTTCCCCTTCCAATGCAATGTCATCTTTTGAAGAGGAACTAATGTATGGCCATATTGACCTTTTGAGTGGGGAACTAGCACCTGATACCTGCTTGACCCACATTACTGCACAGTAACTTTACCGGTGTCAATTCAACACTTAAAGAGTTCATTTAAGTCCAAATAATGTCAAATCAACTCTCTTAGAGTAATTTAGCACTGCAGAATTTACTGTGTGTGCAAGGCTAAGGGCTATGGCAGGTATAATGTAAAACAATATGTGTGTCATCGCCTGTCAGGTATCATCTTGTGTTTGCGTGTGTACATCCTGAATTTCCCCCTGGGGATCAATAAAGTTTCTCTACTCTACTCTACATACATTAGCCATCATACACAGGGCATACTGTGGTCTAGTCTGCTCTGGCACAGGTGTAAACATTGACCATTGCCTGCAACACAATACTGCAACCGCAGACTGACAGACACAAACCCAACCACACGTGTACACACTCACGCGCGCACACACACACGCACGCACGCATGCACGCACGCATGCACGCACGCACGCACGCACGCACGCACGCACGCACGCACGCACGCACACACACACACACACACACACACACACACACACACACACACTCACACCCTCTACCCCTCTTCCTCTGCTTCTTCCTCAAAGCAAGTGCAGCGTACAGTGTGCAGTGTGGGATCGTTGTTGGTCTGGAGCGTTGCCAAGGGCTGGCTGACTGTAGATATGGGAATATCAATATCTGCCAACACCAAATATGTCCTTTGGCACTGTGGCCAGCACTCAGCACTGGGCTCTCTGGAAATAAATGCAAGGCACTTTTGCTTTTGTTTCATCCTCTTTTGCAGTTGCAGTAGAACCTGCTGGAAGCTGTCCCTATCGCTAGCTAATTAGTTCATAATAATAACTACTGTACTAATGAGTTCATGATTAAATGTGTTTTTATATTCAAACTGAACTGATGTGACCTCATTTTCTACATGATTAATCAAGCATTTCTTCTTCTTCTTCTTCTTCTTCTTCTTCTTCTTCTTCTTCTTCTTCTTCTTCTTCTTCTTCTTCTTCTTCTTCTTCTTCTTCTACTACTACTACTACTATCTATGTTATGTTTTGGCTGAATCAAGTTAGCCCCCTGAAGCTAGGGAAATAGACCTTGCCATTGGATTTGCTTTGACTTCCTGATCATCACTGCTCAGCTGACTGAACTTCAGCAACAAACTAATTGATGATAACTAAGCACAACACCCAGGGCTTAGATATTTTGCAGCCAACTCTCTAACCACACTAAAAGCTTCTAGCCACCAAAATAAAAACCATTATTTAAACCAAACAGCACTAGACGGAGTGAAAGGGAAGTGACAGAAGGCAAACTGCACTACTATGGGCCGGAATATGCTTGCTGACGGTTACGCATTTTGAGTGAACATTTCATACATGAATGCCGTGCATTTTTTGTGTCAGTTTTGCGCACGGCACGGCACCTCACCTGAACACAAGGTACAATACTGACACAACCAGAATTAGAGGTGACCTTTCAAAAAATTGCCAAGGTCAGTGAAGTGACTTTTTTTTGGCCATCTTTTGGCTCTCTCATCTGGCAACCCGCCTCTGGGTTGGTCCATCATATCTCCACACAACTTACGTTCTCGCCGTGCAGTCGCCATCGTGTCATGTAGATGAACTCCATGGTGTGGTCTTTACCCATGATCTCACCGTTGCATAGGACGTCCAACTGCAACAAAGAGCAGAGCATAAACAATACATGTCATACGTATCAATAATAGTATTTCATCATAGCATGTAGTCCCATAATGCATGCCGTGGAATGCTGTAATAGTCTTTGAAACCACCATAGTACAACACTCCCATGACATAACACGGGACCTTAAGTAATGCACTACTACATTGGTCATTGATATTCTTATAACAGCAAATAACGCTGTGTCTTAATGGGTTAATACATTTGTCATTACACTTTTTCAGTTTTGATTCCAAGACCAGCTCATTGACCATTAGGCTACAGCTACCCTCGTGTTGCTGTTTTGAAGCCATCCAGAACACTGCTGGTATCTGTTCCTTCAGTAATTACGTTAACGTAATCCTGCCATGGAATGAAAAATCACAGAAAAAAGGACTTTAAAGGACCAGTTCAGTCAATTTCAATATGCTGTTGTATTGCTGACGCTACCCTTGACTTGTCAGTACCCGGTGATGCCACATTTTTCGGCTAAGCCCTTTCCGAGATATGAGCTATACTAATGGGGGCAGCGTTTCTTAACATTTTTTTTTTAAATAACATAGGCCTACTCCAAATGTTTTTGAAATGTAAACAAAGCGTTGCCCCCATTACAATGACCAAGATCTCGGAAAAGGCTGAAGAAAAAAAAAAAACCTCAGGTAGTGACAAGTCCAGGGTAGTGTGAGCATTACAACTGCATATTGAAATTGACTGAACTGATCCTTTAAGTGTGCATACTCCTCACTCTTATATCTTACAGATATGTCCATCTGGCCTCACCTCGTATGAGCTCGGTAGCTTCAGCTTGAGGCTGAGGAACTTCTTGATCGTTCCCACGGTGACCCGTGTGGAGCAGCGAATAAACTTCTTCATTAAGCCCTGAGGGGTATACAAACCAAACAGCAGACAACATTATAACAATGATAGAAATAAACAACAAGAGTGTTGAATACGCTCACTGGCTAAACAATCAACAATAAAAGCAATGATAAAAAAAATAAAAATCAATAGATGGTACGGTCAAGGGCGCCTGGAGCCATACGGCCGTACGCACTGTGCGTACCTTCACCAGTGGAGGATTTTTTTAAATTTATTTTTTGTATAAATATTACGCCTATTGTGTCTTCTATGAATGTTGTGACAATGCAACATATTATATGAGAAGAAGCAGCATGAAGCAAATTAAAGACCAGAGATTATGGTTAGGTACCATTAATTTACAAAGGCAGATAGCCTGCTTTTTGCTTCTGTGCGTAAAACTCGCGCGCTCCTGAAAAAAAGATACAGTAACAAGTTCTAGTTCCATCAGCGGAATTCTAACTTGAGCGGCTACCTCCAGTCAGACATAGCCCACAAATTTAAGTCTAGTAGTTCTAGTTAGCAAAGACAGCTCTCCATTTCCCACTTGGAATAACACATAGCCTATGTCGTGGCGTCGCTGATGGCAGAAAAATCAAATAACCGAAGTTAATGTCTTGAAAGTGACAAGTTTCAATCGTAGCCAAAATCCAGTTGTCATGTGGGCTAGGAAGAAGGCATCGGATGGTAGCAGTACAGGTAGGCTTGTTTCATTCATCACTGAGCCCGCCGCGGCAAATATTATAGGGTACTTTGCTTCTGGTGTCATATTTCCTAAAGTATTTTGGTTACCGTTCTGTGTATTGTGGCTTTCTACAGAGACGGTTTTATGAGAGGTACGGAACTTTGCTTTGTAGCCTACTAGCTTCGGACGGCAGCACTGACAGCTGGTTAGCTATGTGTGCTACGCAAATACATTATGTTCGGGAAAGCAAAGCAATTCTGCATGTTTTGATGACATGCAGTTTGGGTGTTTTCTAATGCTTATTGCGCACGTTTTCCTGTTTGCTGACATGAACATCATTCTGTGATTTGTGTGCGAGTGCGTCGGTGGTTTTCTTGTGCTCTGTCTCTACTGAGCATTTGTTATCAGCCTGGAGTAACATTCAGTGCACTCCCCGGTGGGTTAACAGGCTGATGTAGTCGCTTTCTGCCTTTTCTTGCACAACGTGCCCGGGCTTTTTATGGTCCCAGCTCAGCCATTGTGACGTGAACTTCATTCATCATGCTGCAGCAGACACCTCTGCGCCAACTTTCTACCCGAGTCGAAAAGTATAACGCTTGAAAAGTTGTATCTAATGATATGGCGTCTGCCATAGCCTACTTGTTTCATCCCCATGCACGAGAGAGAACACAAGTGCATGCAGGCCTTCGTAGTAGCATAGTCGGGGAAGTCGCTGCAGTTCAATGTCGCAGTTTAAAAAAAAAAAAAAGTAATAGTAAGCGTATGCATGGCTGCACCCAAAGAAGTGAAACGCCAATATAGCCAAAAGGTTTTCAAAACCGTATAGGCCAACACCTTGTCAACGTCAACAAGTTACCTTGTTTCCTAGCCTAAAGCAATAAGAAAAATTGACAACTGATAAAGAAAACCACCCCAGACATACTGACTATACTCCAATCCTATGTTTTTTTCTCCTCCGGTGTCATCGTCCGCTGTCATTTCTCCGGTGTTTTTTTTGTTGTTGGTTTTTTTTGGGTTGGGGTTGGTGCGTACCATACTGGTCAAGTCTGCAGGCGCCCCTGGGTACGGTAATACACGAGCGGAATAACTAGCAAACAAACAAGAAAATCCTCAAATGTACAGAATCTTTCCCTTTCATGCATCTGTCAAGAACACTCCCTATTCCGTTACTCCCTTTCGCTCCTCCTCATCTCGCTCCAGGGTCAAAAGGACATGATGGATCTGGATGATAGTGTGCTGGACTGGTGTTGTTGTCCAACGAAATGTAGGATATATTGTAAATAAAACAAATACATCTCCAACAATCACCTGGACAAATTAAGACAGGCCTATTACAGCTCTCTTCCTCAGCAGCGTCTTTGACCTCTATTCAAGAACCCGAGAACAGATGAAGAGAAAATTAATGTGAAAAGAAAAAAATCTCTCTCACTCTCCTGTTCCATCTTTCACAAACACATGCACACACATAAGACTTATGTATACTGTCTCTCTCATTCTTGCTCACGCAACTACACACACTCACATATCTACATGCGCACAGAGAGAGAGAGAGAGAGAGAGAGAGAGAGAGAGAGAAGCAAAAGAGAGAGCTGTTTGCTTGGTGAGGTGATTATTTCTTGGCGAGCATCGCCTCGGATGACTCTGTGGAGGACACCTCGGGATCACAGAGTGTCAAGGACTTATCAGTTGGTAAAATATCCTAGCAACTGACTGGCAGACTGAGCCATGAATAGCAATGACGTGAGATCAGATAGAGAGAAAAAAAATAAGCAGAGGGAAAGAAAAAACAAAGTCGATGGATTTGGTTTTCACTGCAAGTATTACATGTTATTCTGTGCACCCTTTGTATCTTTCTTATTTCAAGTTTGTATCCAACCTTGACATTCTCTCCGACCTGGGCTGTGTTTCCCAAAAACTCTTAAGTAGTACTTAAGAGTAGTCCTTAAGTATGAGGTGCCCCTTAGCCAATGTACCACATCACTTAAAATGTATACATACAATAATTTAATAGGCCTACATACATTCTCGCACAATAAAATGCTTGTGCAAAGTGCATGTAAGAGATAAAATAGTACATACACTATATACACTTGTACATCTATAAACATGTATTAACTTTTAGTGATGAAGTGACACTTATTTATGGTATATTGCCTAGGGGGCACCTCATATTTATGTAGGCTTAAGTACTACTTAAAAGCTCTTGGGAAACACAGCCCTGGCCCATGTTTATCTTCATGGGGTAGTATATAGTGTATATGATGTGTAGTATGTAGTATGTATAGTGCTATGCAAAGGTATTTGCCCTCTTACTTATTTCTTTTATTTACTGTATGTCATCTTTGTCACTCTGAAGCATTTCAGAACAAGAAAGTTGAAGTGTTAGATAGAGATAACCCTCAAGTCAGTCACGTTTTAATTGCCAATTTCATTTGTTATTAAGGGGGGAAAGCTATCTGAACCTGTCTGTAGAGTGTAGCCTATATGGTATACAGTATGTAGAACTGTATTTATGTAGTTTGTGCCTGACCTTGACAGTGTTCTCCGCGACCGGGACGTTATTCCGCAAGCAGTCCAGACAGATGGCGATCTGAGGGTCGCTACGGTGATAGTCCTGATCGGCATCCTCCTCATCATCTGAATCTGTGCGTGCTCTCTTGGACCTGGGGCCATCTGTAGGAAATAACAGAGAAACACGACACCTTAGCACTCCAAATCGTAGAGTACGCAAAGCCACACTGCAAAAAATGAATTCTAAGCGATCTTATTTTTCCAGTTTCAAGTAAAACTGGTGTTTGTCCGAAATAATGTTTGGAGACAGTCAATCCTAGAATGACTGGCGCCCTGGGTCATGCCTCCTCAAGTGCCTCGCCCCAACTGCGGTCCCGCCCTCATGGGGAAAAAATGCAAAAAAAAAAACTTATACAGTAACTGCTGATAAAATTAATAATATACCATATTAACCCGTTCAGACACAGCGTTATCAATTTGCTGTTAGCAGAGTGTCAATGATCAAGTTGTAGTGCATTGCTGAAGGCTTTTCAATGACTATTACAGCGTGCCACTGGTAGTACGGCATGCATTAAGGGGTTAACACATCAATAGTGTGGTGATGCCGTGGAAAAAACA
Organism: Engraulis encrasicolus; assembly: GCF_034702125.1. NCBI lineage: Eukaryota > Metazoa > Chordata > Actinopteri > Clupeiformes > Engraulidae > Engraulis > Engraulis encrasicolus. The sequence goes on from NC_085873.1 coordinate 1,756,679, forward strand.
GTGTCGCGATGGTGCCGTCCCCTTTTGGGGGCCGTCGGCTCCGGGGCAATTGTGCCTGGTCGGCCCGTCCCTGGGAGACAGAGCAGTGCGTCGCCCCATGAGACAGATCTTTTCGGAGCATACAGAGGCAGACATGCAGTCTAGCAAATGAAACAGCTAAGCCTATAGCCTTTGGAGAGGATACATTCAGGGCTGGACTGGGGGAGAAATAGGTTCCCAGGCACTTTTGGCTTAAAGGGGCCCCTCGTAATTAGCAGCACAGAACTGCGTGGGCCCTACATTTCAGAAAATAGGGGCCCATAACCGCAGAGATACACC
>NC_085873.1:1774496-1801996 GCF_034702125.1 Engraulis encrasicolus
ACAGTCCCTTGACAGTGAGGGCAGTACAGCTAAACAAACACGGAGCTGAGTCTACACTGTGACTATGGAACATTCTCACTAGCAAACTGAACCACACATTTTGTGTTGTGAATTCAGCATTTCAGAGAGCCGAGTTTAGCACTTCTGGTGTTGATCCGACATTGGTGTGGAATCACCACTGTGACGCTGACTGTGGTCTTGCTAGCTTAAGTTGACATGATTGCATTCTCCCATCGTTTTCTCTGTGTTGTCACTGCTATTAGAGAAGTCAAGCAGGCCCCCGGTCGTCGCTCAGATGGTTGGGGCGTTGACTGTTACGCCGGGGACCCGGGTTTGATTCCGGCCCAAGGTCATTTCATGATCCTCCCTCATCTCTCTCTGTCCCACTCGCTTCCTGATACCATCTCACAATGTCCTCTAAAATAAAGGTAGAAAAGCCCTTCAAATATATATTTTTAAAGACAAGCAAAGCATCTTCCTCCCTCCTGTCTTTCCCAATCTGGTGTATCACAGGTGAGGAGACTACTGTCAGTTCAAAGTTAGAAGGAGAGTCTCTGAAGTAGCTCCAATGTGGAAACAATTCATCACAAGCCATGAGAAAAAAGGGACATGTTGAGATGATCATAGATTCTGATTGTGCAGATTCTAAGATTTGCAACGATACCTTACACATGGAGTAATATCTGATGGATTTATGGTCTATTGAATGTGTTCACTGCTTAAAGTAGAACACAGAGAAATCAGCTCTGAAAGTTTCTCTTTCCCATAGAAAAGCCACAAAGATAGTCCCTTTGAAGACAAAATAATAGCTTTTAGGTAAACCTGCTTTCTGAAACAGTGAGTAGCCTCTTCAAGACCTCAACTTGCACATTCTGCAAACGATGACAATCACGAAACAATGAGAAAAAAGTCTTTAATTGTGATTTTCTCAGTTTCACTCGGACAAACATGTGACTCATTTGAAACATTTGAAATCCTGTCACATTTGTAATCTTATTCTTCTACTTAGAGAGGTACCAGAAGACTGATGTTTGGACGTACATCTTCATCAGAGTCAAGATGGGAACCGACTGCACTAGTAAAGTATCTAGTGTTAATGGAACACTTACTGTTAAAGAATGCAACCAATTCGATGCGTGAGCAATTACCTGAAATAAGGTGGACGGTTAATTTAACTATAAGACCACGGCTGCCCTCTGTCTTTTTCGAATAGTCCGGAGAAACCATCTTTCTGACTTGATTGTCTGGATTTTCCATGTCAAAATTTGCCCTGTGCATGTATTCTTTGTGTTCTCTTGTCAAACAATTGAACACTTTAACCCCTTAAGACACGGCATTATAAATTATCTGTTACCAGAATGGCAATGACCAAGTCGTGATGTATTACTAAAGGCCCTGTGCACTGTCAAAGTAGTGTAGTACTATAGTACCAATACAAATCGATGGTGAAACTTTTATTTTACGCCGGAGCTATCCTTTAACTTTCAATGTCTATTACAGAGTGCCACAGGAGGTACGACGTGCATTAAGGGGCTACGCAACATGAGTTGTGTATTAAAAATTTACTTTTACGAACATTATTACATTATTATATCTAACCGTTTTGGAGTCGGTAGGCCACTCTAACAGCAGCAGCAGCCCTACTCAGCACATTTGAACTATTTTCCAAGCCATAGCGTTGGCTCAAACCTCTTGGTAACATTCTGTCAAATGTAATGTAATGTGAGATTTCGAGCTCAAGGCTGCGGTTAGGAGGGTAGTAGTTTGGTGACAATGTGTGTAATTTGTTTTTGGATGTTGTCCTGTTCTGCCATTAAAACCCACATTGTGTTTTGTGTTAAACCTGAGATTTTAGTGATACTAATCTGACTTAAACGCTCCAATACCAGTGGTTTTCAATACCATAGTTTATACAGAGGGCATCTTGCCACTATGTGTGGGGATTTTGGATATATTATTATGAATAAAGGCAGTTTAAATGAGACTTTCATACAACATTTTATATGTAATTTCTAGCAGTGAGCACGCCAATAGTCATGCATCTACGTCAGTGAGCAACTAGAATACTGTAGCCTATATTTAATTCTATTTAGTCTCCCTGATGCATGCTTGTTCTGTAACTCTGAAACAGTGAATTGTGTGTGTGTGTGTGTGTGTGTGTGTGTGTGTGTGTGTGTGTGTGTGTGTGTGTGTGTGTGTGTGTGTGTGTGTGTGTGTGTGTGTGTGTGTGCTTGCGTACGTGCGTGTGTGTGTGTGTGTGTGTGTGTGTGTGTGTGTGTGTGTGTGTGTGTGTGTGTGTTGCCCACTTACATGTATGGAGACACTCGGTGACGGTGGTGGGCTTGATCAGGTAGCCTTTGCACACGTAGCAAGTGATGAAGTAGTTGAAGTCCTTGACCAGGTGCTTCCTGGGTGTGGCGGCCATCATTGGAGCTGCACAGGCTGGCCACAGGTGACCAGATGACTGGGTGACAAGATAAGAGGACGGGTGGAGAGGGGAAGGGGAAGGAGGAAGGAGGAGCAGGGGACCGGGTGGGGTGAGATGGGGTCGCTCAGCAGGGGAAGTAGGGGACTCTCACTCAGTAGGCTGGGGGTGGAGAAATCAGTGCCTTGTGGTGGTGATGGTGGGTGATCTTGGTAGCAGGGCCCTCATGGGCGACCACTCCGATGGGATGCTTCACGCAGGGCCAACATAGTCTATGGAGTGCTGTGTGAGACAGGGCACCACGAAGATGGCATTCTCACCCACCGGGTCTTGTGAGCTGCGCAGAATTCATACACACATTTTTTTTATAAGTTAGACCAGAACGATATGTTTATTATTTTTGCAATGCTGTACCACAAGTAGGCCTAAGTAGGCCTACACATTCAAGAAATAAAATCTGCATAACAAAATGCATGTCTGTGTAAAGGACAAAATGGCTTTTTGTAGTGTGAGTGGCTAATTGTGAAAATTGTAACAAAAGGGGAAGTCTCTTTCAGTGCTGTTAAAATTCAGAAACACCCAACTGAAAAAAAGTTTACAGGCGCCCTGCCAAGACTACAGGTGCACTGACTGTACTCTTCTGGTTAGTCCCGCCTACCAACAGTGCTTTCAAAGCGAAAGTGATGGCCACTTTAAGACAGCGAGAGTCAGAGTTGAAGACCTCTCGGTAAAATTACATAACTCTCATTCTGACTCTGGATCTAAAAATATTTGCTCGTCCATTACTGTTGTAGCGTATTAGCAATGTAGCCAGAAATGGGCTAACAGTACAACTGTGTCCGCAAATCACCAATGCTGCAAGGGTGAGGTTTGCTGCCATTTCGGCAACATTGTTTTGAATTCCGAACTAGTTGTTGTTGTAATAGTGTTATAGAAGTGCATACGGTGATGCTGCAAAATGCTACAAAGTTCTCTAAGGCCCAGCTATGACCCGTGTCCGGAAAATTGTAGTACAGTCCTGTGTGACAGTCAAGCTGCCAACATCAGTTGAATCTCCGGTGTTGTTGTGAACTGTCATGGGGATTGCATGTGAGCTCCATAGTGACAACAGCGAACATGCACCGGCATTAACAACAAATCAGCGACATGACACTTCGTGCAGGCTATTATAACCCCCGTTCTTGGTCGGCGTATGGCGAGTAATAATCACAAACACTGGAGCCAAACCGCAGTCCAACTGACTTGCAACTCAACTTGCAGCTATTGGTTCAAGTGTCACTTTCCACTCCGAAGGGCCACCCATCACATTTTCCGAGCGCTGTTCGCCTGACAAAATAAAATATCTAGCACCGGAGCACACACACACCATCAACTAGTCTCCCCTCTAGGCGCGCGCTCACACACACACACAGGAACTTGAGATGTGACACATGATCGCATTCTTATCCCACTCGAAACTTTACGATAGATGTGTGTGCACCTTGTGAAAAACGACACGCAATGCCGCCCGCCGGCTCAGCTCAGACCAATACAGCCCCCCCAGCCCTCGTTTACCCCAAACCCCATCTCTTACCTTCCCGAATATATCACGAGTGCATGTCGGTGACGGAGCTGTCTGGACAAATACAGTGTGCGTGATGCGAGGAAGCTGCACATGAGAAAGTACAACGGCAGAACACGGAACTGCTCGGCGCAGAGATGATAGGCGAAAGGGGCGGAGGAGGCACCAGCACTTGTTTACGCATTGCTGCCTGATCCACTCCGCGACAGATACGCTCTGATTGGATACAAACTAGGGCGCAGCCTTTCGATTACCAGTTTCTAACTGTAGCCTTCAAATCAACAGAAGTCAAGAAATAGCAATGAAGGGAAATTGTTTATCAATAAGACGTGAAAACGCCATCAGAGATAAATGGAGGGCGAGAGAGTGGGCTGTAGGTTGTCTGTCTCTTTTACGCACTGTCAACGCAGTTGGGAACTGTTAGGCCCACTACAATACAGAGAATCCTAAGAATGTTGGCGCGCAGGTATGAGAAATATTGATCCCAAACTGGCTAAAATCTAGAGGTAAGAGGGGCACTCAGCTCATGATTTTGTTTGGAAGGATTATGTTCCATAACCTACAGATATGAAGACAAAATCTGATAAATGACTGATAGTCTATAATAGACCCTTGATTATTCTCAAGTGATTCCTGTCGGTATTAAATAAGTATGTAAATATCACCTATCAGCACGCCTTCTACAGGAATAAACAGCACCTCATTCAGTCATGCTTTATCTGAAGGTGTTTACACAGAAGAATGACATAAACATAAACATGCCATGACGCACACATGTCTTTATATAGCCTTTATGACATGACATATCATGTGACAGGGCACGACATGAAATAACTTAATGACCCTTTATGTTGTCAATGGGTGTCTGTTTTCTAAATGTCCTTTCCGAAGACAAATTAAGGAAACAAGTATCCTTAATTGTTATATTATAGCACATGAGAAACCCCAATGTGTAGGCCTACTTAAAACTATTAGGCCTATACAGTAGGCCAAGAGTGAATCTGGTCTAGTCTCTCTACCTTGAATTTTTGGACACTATGTGTTCTTTGTTTTCTCTCTTATGTTTAAATAATGAATTGATTTATCACTAATGAATTAGTCATTAGAAGGTAATTCATTACTAATAATTCATTAGTAAGTCAAGAATCTGAAACATCCCACAGGCTTTTGTCTCACTCTGGCTATGAAATGTTGCATTGTCTCATAAAGTTTCGCGAGTGGGAAAAAAGTTACTGTATCCTACTACAGTATAACAAAGTGTTGAGTAATACATTACGACTTGGTCATTACCATTCTTGGAACATCAGACTTAGAACAGATGTCTAAAGGAATTTACACAAGAGCCTCCCCTTAATTTTGCATTTCAGAGGAAAAGTAGCTTGAAATAAAGTGGACCATAAGTTTTCAGTTCATAAAGTTCCAGTTTTTAGTATTTCAGGTAAGACATGGGCCCTGTCATAAATTTGCTGTTACCAGAATGGCAATGACCAAGTCGTAATGTTTTACTAAAGGCCTTGTGCGCTGCCATAGTGATGTAGGCCTACTGTACTACTACATACGCCAGGCCCCCACGCTGGCTACGTTCAAGAAGCACCTGAAATCACATCTATTCACAGAGGCATATGGACTTTAACTTCACTGGCCCATGCATTCTAAATGTACAGTATGCAGTACAGTGTGCAGTATTTGATCCCAGTATTTGAAAATGTCTGGTTACAGCCCTGACTCCAACCCCCATCCACCCCACACCAACGCCCTCAGGCAGCCTCCTTTCTCCACTCATCTGCTGCCCTTGATGGGGTTGGGCATACAGGAATGGGAACCACAAAAAACAGCTGAAACTAAGATATTATTACCCCTCCCTGGCAGCTGCGCACGCTAACACACACACACACACACACAAATGCACGTGCACACACACACACACACACACACACACACACACACACACACACACACACACACACACACACACACGCGCACGCGCACGCACACACACACACACATGCACACACACACACACACACACACACACACACACACACACACACACACACACACAAATGCACGTGCACACACACACACACACAAATGCACGTGCACACACACACACACACACACACACACACACACACACACACACACACACTATCACACACACACTATCACACACACCCTATCGCCCAGCTGTCCTCACCCACTTCAGTAACACTTGATACACTTTGCCACTGAAATACGGTGCTGCAACTGCACATTTTGTGGCTATTCCCCCCACGGCAGCTGAGAGAGTATCTTGATAAGTTTTAAATCGGTCCACATTTCTGCGGAGCTCTTCCCCCTCCTTCTCACCTTAATTCCATTAATCATGTACCCTTTGCACTGGGACAGGCAAGTGAACATAGCCTACAGAGCACAGCAATGATGACCTTTTGAAAAGTAACATTTTGAACAATATTCAAATAAGCGCACAAGTTATGTCAAAACTGGGCATAGAGTAATGCCATACAGTTTAATAGAACAACTGGTCAGCTTACAACAGAAAAGTATGGCTAATAACACAACTTGAATGACATAGTGTCTTTTATAAGTGTGTCTCTGTCTGTTTTATGTATTGTAGGCCTACTGTGTTCTGATTGGTGAAATTGGACCTTGAGTCTGGAAATAAAGCTGATGATGATGAAGATATTGTTCCATTTTTGTTCCATTTTTTGTATACTCTCTTAGTAACATGCTTGAAACCATCTAAAACAAAATGTATTTATCCTGGTGTCCTAAGACCACAGGACATGGTTCGGGTAATCTCTATCCTTCATCTGTCTGTCTCTGATGAGACCATGATGAACAAATTGGCGGTAACACTTAACAATAACGTCCTATTCACAGCTTTATAAACACGTTATAAACAATGAACTAATTATCAACAAAATGTTTATAAATGGGCAAGAAATACTATGTTAACACAGCAGACACAGCACAGTCGCAGAGGTCCTGGAAGTTTCTCCTTCAAAGACCAGAGGGCATGAAACTACATAAAACTTACACAGTAGAAGTTGATTCCCACTCCACTGTGCAGTCAGAGTTTGGTTATTACTCATTTACAAACATTTGTAAATGCTTTGTTAAATGTTAATTGTTACTAAATGTTAATCAAGTGTTTAAAAAGCTGTGAATAGGACGTTATTGTAAAGTGTTACCAAATTGGCTTGAGATGGGCTTAAGAGTGGTGGGAACCAAGTGGGTAACACAAAGAAATGTGTGCCATGCTTACGGTCAAGCATGTGGACTGACATGGATTGGAGCTGCATTAATATCAGAGAGAGTAGAGAGAGAGAGGTTCCATTGGCCCATTGTTTCCTGGTTCTATTATGGCCCCCCTTAGGCAGACCTAGGCAGACCTAAGGACTGTTCTATTCATTGTAGGAGCATTATGACACGGCCCTTTAGGCAGACCGGAACCTGTCGCGTTAGGTGCCCATAGAAACCTATTATGTTGGCATATCTCTATACTTAAAGAATCTCTGTTAATATCGTCAACATTAGGATGCATAATTTCTCCAAAAGAAACATGCATGTGGATATGTACTCAGACTACTGAAGCAGATCATGATCCTTTCTAGGAATTTTAACACAGGGGTGTACCCATGTTTGCACCATAATTTCACCAATAGAAAAATATGCCACTTCCATTTCATTTATCCTTTATTTAGCCAGGATTGTCCCATTGAGACTACAGTCTCTTCTGCCAGGGAGTCCTGGTCAACTTACAGTAAGTTGTATTACCTTACTTTTCTGATGTAGTCAATAGATGTTGTATTAACCTTAATATGCACTATTTGGAAATAACTTGTGTGCTCTTATGAAATAGTGTTCAAAATGTTACTTTTCAGAAGGGATGCTCTCATTAATGCTGTGCACTGAGCACAAAAATATGTATATCTGCAGTCTGGCACACTGTATAGCTGTACATGAGTGATAAATGAGCTATTGTCCACTTTAATTTTCTTGTATTAAGCAGAATCAAGGCTCAGGTCCTACTTATGACTTTATCAATAGTTGAGTCCTTGTTGACAAAAAACAAGAGATCTGTGTCTATGTAACGGATGCCAATTAGCAAAGTTTGGTGGAAGAACATTTGCAAATCTCCCTCCCGAACCCTCAGACAGTATCCGAAGCGCTGAGCTATCGGTCTGGACCTTTTGCTCAGTGGTATCGTGTGCCTCCCATGCCCGAATCGGAGCGCTGACTTGTAGGCTGTGGGTTCGAGCCACAAGTGGCGAAAAAGCACAGTAAGAACTCGATTACATCTAGTTCAGTAGTTCTCAAACTGTTTTTTAATAAATGCGCCCTGGACTCCATCAAAAGTGTTACCAAATATTGTGCTGCCCTTCACTATACTGCCAAAGCGGAGCGGTGTAACATATGAGCTATGACTGTGCAATAAATGTCACTACAATTAGTTTATATGCATTGTGAGTGTATCAAAAGCATTTATGAATGAGTTTATTGAATTTTTCAAATACATGATTAATAGAAAGCATTGTGACATCTTTGGCTGACATCTCACTGTAATGACATCTTTGTGAGCGTACAGTACATGTCAAAGTATCTGTCCTCGAGTGTTTTGGCTGTAAACTGATGTAGTTGGAAATTGGAATAACCAATAAAAGTATAGCACCATTCACACTTCACATTCACTTCCTCACTGACACTTGGATCTCCCTCCACCTGCTGAATGTCTTTTTTTAAATCTTCTCACCCTTTTCCACCAATCACAGACAGTGTCACTGATTAGTGGATGGTGTTTTGACCAATGGCAAACAGCAGCAGCAAGTTCAAGTCTGCACAGCTGAGACATAAACTTAGTGCCATGCGGCCTAAAAGAATGTTTGACCTGCATCTATGGATATTTGGAAAGGGGTGGAGAGTAAAACATCTGACCCTCAAGGGCACTGGGCATCCCCCCTAGGAATTCCCTGGGTTGGGAATTCCACGGGGGACGTTAAATGGCTGAGGAGCCAAGACAAGTCAGTTTTGAAGGAGACGTTTGAGGCAGTCAGGACTGAACAGAGTAGAACGGAATTACATTCAGATTCTGGAACAGAACATCTAAGAGAGTCAGGGAACACAGAACATCTAACATTTAGGACAGAGCATTCGAAGTATTCAGTAAAGAGCAAGGAAATCTAAGGTCTGCAGGGGAACACATCATGGAATCAATCTACCATTTGGGACAAGAGGACAATCCCCCATCACCCTTCATGAGAGAGTCCAGCATGGAATTCCAAATGTAAGAATCTTGACATCTTGTGTGCATAGTGTGTGCATAGTGTGTGCGTGCGTGCGTGCGTGCGTGCGCACGCGTGTGTGTGTGTGCTGGTTTTAGCACCCAATTTTTAAAAACACTTTGAAGAAAAATCAGCCAATAGGTCGTCTCTTCCACTTTTTCACATCAAGAAGAACCAGGGGGTTAAGTAGCCTTTTCCTGCACCCTGTGTGATAGCAATTAGAGATAAGTTCTATTTTGTCGGCGCCGCCCATTGACTATCAATGCAATGTTCGTGTGAAATTGGGTTTGGGGGTCCGAATTCTGTCGGAAGCAAAAGTGCGCCGCACTTTGTCGGAGCCGGTGTGCGGCCGGACTTATTCAATCTCCCGGTTGCTTAGCAATTTGTCATTGGAGGATGCCATTATGATGTCATGCCATATGTTTCTGTTTACACTTTCCCCCCAAAATGTTATCTATTGCACCAAGATTACCATCTCAAATGCTTTTCATAAAAAAATAAAGAAAATACAGGTGATCAGCAAAAATGTGTGGATAGAGACATTTTATAGCTGTTTTGCAAGAATAAAAAGCATGCGTATCTATGAGTGATTCTATGAATCGGCTACACTTTTAAGTCCATGGATTTTATTTGCCAATTCCACTAACTATTAACTGCATCCAATGATGTTTTGGACATTAGCACACATTTATCTTTCATATAACACAGAAAGTGTAGACATGGCATTATTTCCCTCAGCAAGAATGAATATTTAATACTGGTTTTGGGCGTTTTCATGCCGTCCCGTTTTCCAAATGTCAGATTCAGTCTTCATATTAGCATGTAAAGAAACTTGTTTTGCCCAAGACGATTGCAAATGTTGATTCACAGTAATCATCACAATAAGACAAAACTGTCAGAAAGACCACTGTCCTTTCTATTATACATGAAATTTGCCATTTTTTGTGTGTCCACGAAAACTGTGTTAACCGTGTCACGGTCTGAAACCCCCTCCATAAATCAGTAATGGTTTGGTCTTAGGCCATACGAATAACATCACGTCATGTCATAACCTCTTTGGCAGGATATGGGAAGACTTTATGGTAAGTTTTCAGCTCCATCCTCCCATAATTTAATCCATTTTTTTTCATGTTCTCATAGCGGGAAAATTGCCTGTCAACTGTGTTATCAACATATTCATAAGAATCTGAATTAGAAATCACATATAGAAAAACACAGATAAAGCATACAAATACATGAATTGATTAAGGTGTTGTGGTGGAACTTCCGAGGTCCTCAGTTAGCACAACACCATAAAAATGGCTGAAATGTCAAGCTGTGTTACCGTCAATGGTGTTACAATTAGCTATGACAGTCATGGTTGCCAGATGAGGCTGATGATTTCCAGCCCAAAAAATGTTCAAAACCCACCTAGAAGCACAAAATCCCGGCCAATTCTATTGATTTCTATGGCAAAAAGTGGGCGGGTTTTTCTAATAAATGCCATTTTTACCCGCACACGGCCATCCTAAGCAGCTCAATTGGGCGGGAACCAGCCCAATCTGGCAACACTGATGACAGTTGAGGAGGAGTATGTTTTTGCCAATTTATCTCCATATTGACAGACAAACAAACACAATAATTTGTGTTCTAGGGAGATGGGTTTGTCTGCTCTGTTTTTTTCTCCTAAAAAAGTGTCGACTTGTTCCCCTGCACTGTTGACCGTAACACAGTTGAGTAACATGGTTGACTGTTTTGAAAGTGTTTTTGAGCTATTGATCCCTTATGTGTGGGAAAAATCCTATGAACAGACACTAGGGATTATCTCTGGAGAAGGAAGTCTTGTGTAAGGAGGGTGAAAAAATTCAAATCAGACGTTACAGGGATTTATAATCAAAAATGTGTCAGTCTGTATCACAGTGAATCATAAAATCCTACTTATGAAGCTCAACAATCACATTTTCTATATCAGTTGCACAGATTAATGACAACATTATTGCTAAGGGACATGAGCACTTTCAAACATATGTCGTTTCAACTCTGTAGTATATATGTTTGAAATGACATAGTATTTGTCCATAACACTGTTGACAAAATAATCAAGCAAATGTTCGCTTTCATTAGAGTATTTATCAAATAATTTAAGATTAAGCTTGGCAATTTGTTTGTTTGGAAACTTAAATATATACACTATGTTTATCTTGTCCTCCGGTGGTCTCAAACACCATTGACAAGTAGCTTAAACAAATCTTCTTATTTCAAGAACGAGTCGAACAATGTTGGATGAAGTTCATGTTGTTTAGTCATAAATAGATCTGTAAAACTGTACAAGAATGATAGAAGAATAATTTGAATTAATATGCGAATAACAGGCTAAATAACAAGCTACATGCAATGAGAGAGATCTGCTTATGTTACACAGACTCATGCGATTAATGAGCAAACATACATTGACTGAAATAACTTACAAGCAATGCTTTGAAAGACGAAACAAAGTTGCCGAGAAGTTGCGAAGTGGCGTTACAGTTGTTACAGTTGTTGTTTATGTCCGTTGCCGTAGCAACGACTTGTGGACCGCAGCCAGACTGCCGCGCGGCGTAATTAAAACAAAACAGATTCCATAACAATGTAAACATCTAGGTCATTTAGTTGAAAAAAAAATACTTACAATTGACATTTTGCTTTTGCCAAAAGCGTAGGCGAATCGTAGAATCACTCCTATGCAGTAGGGCTGTAACGATACACTCCACTGACGATTTGGTTCGTATGACGATTTTTGATCTACTGTTTGATACAGCCCACGATTTCACTTTTGCCAACATTATGAAATAAAAGTATGTAATAGGTTATGGGTAGAATAAGTTACAAGATTAAAAGTTTGAATATTATAATGATGCTTGGAAGCACTATCCTTTCATATCATGTGATCGTTTTCTGGACTGATGGGTAGCAATACTTTGAAAGGGCGTATCACGATACTGCCTCCTTGTATCGCAATACAGTATCATGACTCTGTGTATCGCGATTTTACGGTTCGATACAATATCGTTACAGCCCTAGTATGTATTAATTCATAACTCACATTAATTCTGGTTTGTCTTTGACTGATCCCATGATATTCGCATTGTTCTCCATATTGCTCTCTCTTAACTGATGTTGGAGCAAGAGGAGAATGTGATGAGGCAGATGTGGCATAGGGTGTCTTATCAGTCATCAGATATGGTGGATCACTCTAATGCATGGGTGACAAACTCAAATTCTCTGAGGGCCAAAATTAAAATGTAGAATGGCATCGCGGGCTGAATTAACAGTGTTCATGCACGCGTTCATTCTGTCGGAAGCAAAAGTGCGCCGCACTTTGTCTGCTATAGCATGCTATAGATGCATGCTATAGATAGAGGACCAATCATAGTCATATGGCACGTTGAAGTAATTTTATGAAGGCCATTTGTAAAACATATTTGAAATGATCTCGCGGGACATATAAAATGACCCAACGGTCCACACGGGGGACCCCGGGCCTGGGTTTGACATCCCTGCTCTAATGCATGCAGAGCTATCATATTAATTTATACTAAAAGTAAATCAATGCTTCGTTGAGGCACACATATGGGAAACACATATGCACAGATGTCACGTACGCACACAGCTCAACACAGAGTTCAGAATAAATATATGGGTAGAGACATTCACCATTGGCATATCCCCAAAATACTTTGTAATCATAGTTTTATGTCAAGATTGCAAAACATACGTACATTTGGTATGAATTTGTAATTCACATTCATTCTCATTTTGTCTTGGACTGAGCTCATGATATTTTCTTGGATGCGGTTCCCTGGTAATGTATTGTTCATTACATAACCACCTCAGGAATACTACTGTGTATTTTGTTGTCAAGCCAACAAGAATCTATGACAGTGTTCTACAAATGGCAGCCCGCGGGCCAGATCTGGCCCGGGCATGGCAAACATTTGGCCCGCCATGAGGTTGGAACAAATGAAAACATAAACGTGTGCTATCTGTGGACATACAGTCAGGCAATTTGTTTAGCCCACAGCTTGATTTGTGCTACATCATCTGGCCTTTGGAGAAAAATAATTGGAGACATCTGATTTAATTCATGGTGTCATTTCTTGTTGGTCATTGGTTTTCAGGACAAAGATGGCTCTCTTGTCTGAAGAGGAAGGAGGTGATGACTGGGATGAATACACCACTGATGAAGAGGAAGAGGAGGATGATGAAGATGAAGAAGAGTATCTCCAGGTATGACTCAGATTCAGACTCACACTCATATTGACTCTTTATTTTATTTCAAATTGACTGCCAATATTTCTCATTGAAAACAAAAGACCATCAACTGGAAGTTTGTTTGTGTGTAACCATTTTAATGCACACCATCCATTCTAACAAACAAACAAAACATTAATTTATCTCATGTATACATACTTGTTTGCATGTTAAGCATAGAATATAGTTAGTCCTAGGATGAAATACTGTGTGTGACAGAGTGAGAGCAGGGATAGGGACACCTGAGAGAGAGAGAGAGAGAGAGAGAGAGAGAGAGAGAGAGAGAGAGAGAGAGAGAGAGAGAGAGAGAGAGAGAGAGAGAGAGCGAGAGAGAAAGAGCGAGAGAGACAGAGACAGAGAGAGAAGAGAGTTGAGAATTGTACTTGATGGTTGTACTGATAATAGATTACAGTGTGTTCAAATACCGTATCAGCAATTATTTTGAAAAGACAAATGTAATCAGACAGAATCAAGGCAAACAAACACACGGTAGGCCTATATCATGTGCATCTGCTTAAGTGCATTTCACATTTAACATTAGTACTAGTTTGATTGTGGTCTTTATACCATAATTTGACATACAGTAGCTGGTAAATGTGTAATTGACTTGTCATTGACATTTCCCACTGACCTGCTTTCCGCTGTCAAGCAGGAGATACAATTGAGATGAAGAATGATCTTTTTAACGAAGGGGGGAAAAAGAAGTTACCTCCTTGCCATTTGCAGAGATAACGCACCACTTGCTCCAAGTTCAGTGTGTGCAAACGGCTGCCATTGTGGGGTTTAGAATGCCTCTACCTCAGAATGCCTCTACCTCAGAATGCCTCTGGGAGAGTTCTAAAAGGCGAGCTTGTTGGCATGACAACTCATTCACATGTGTTTGGGGGTTCTCGGTCAGACACAGGTAAAAAAAAAGGGTGGGGGGGAGAGCATTGAGAAGGAGAGATCACAGCAGACACTGAGGCACACACACACAGGTGCACGCACACAGCCACACGCTCACGCGTGCACGCACACGCACGCACACACACACACACACACACTCTACAACACTTTTCACCGTAACACCACACAAGTGGATGTACAATGCAGACATACGGTATATAGTATCTCTAAAATATGTGTCAATGTTTTTCTTATCTTTTTTCTCGCAATTGTCTGTGAAGGAAAATCTGCCAAGTTACTGCCTACTATGTGCATGTTACTGCCTTTTTGCTTTGTAAGGCAGAAATTTCAGAACTGGTGCTTCTTGGTGGGCGCAGTTGCAGGCACTATTAAAATGCTGTGAAACAAAAACACCTATGGTATAATAAATGCACTCAGAGAGTGCAGACCTCCGCCAAGGAAGTTGTTTGATAGAAGATTTGACTATGTCACACCCTAATTTTTCAAGTCTTCAAATGTTTACGTCTTGTTTTTGCGTTGTTAGAAACTGGAATGTCAAATTTCGCCCTATCCCGCGTGGTGAAGAATCTTTTAAACATTTCCTGGATCCGGAAACATACCGCGACTGATTTTTATTTATTTTTTTAAGTTACTCAATATGACAAAAACTACCATTTATACAGTAGGTTATAATAGGTGTTTCTCCTCATCTCTGAAGCTGTTTTCATGTGGACCGAATGTGCCAACTACCATGTGTCACCGTACCATTTACACTTAGAACCTGTGCCTATCCGTGAATGACATGGGCGTTGTTTAAGGATAGACCGATACATCGGCCGGCCGATACATCAGGACGATATTTGAGTTTTTAAGTGTACCGGCATCGGCCGATTCACATGTGGTTTGGCCGATCATTTACAGCTGGAAGACCCGCAATGAACGCTACCGCGTCACCCCTCCCCCTAGCAGCAAGATTTTCTTTCCCCTCAAATAAAACAAATTATTTTGAATGACGAGGGTGTTGTACCACAGTGACTCGGATGAACCTGCTGACGCGTCTATGTTGTCGTCATGGTTCGTTTGGAAAAAACAATCATTTTATTTGCTTTCATCGCAAACCAACTTCCTGATTCCCAAACGCTCAGATTTTCAGTGTGAACACACGAGTTGGTTCGAAATTAGGTGCAGGACCTATGTCAACCAGAACATGCCTCATCAGAGACTGGCTCTTTCAGCTCCCAAACCTATTAGTAATTTAATTGACTACAATTTAACCACTGGTTGCTAAATTCTTATCAATGACTCATTATTATTAAGTGCTGTCAATTTGGTAGATATTATTTTCAGTGTAATTTATGCACTTTTCAGTGACTGGTGTGCATGTGGGTGTCTGCTGTACACGTTGCTCTTCATTGACCTCTCTAAAGCTGTACTTTAAGGAGCTTTCTTTAGTTTGCGGTCAGTCGTTTTGGCCTTTGATTGTGGACTTGGCGCCTAAAGCTATGGCTCGGGTCGTCTCATGCAGGGCTGTTGAGTCAGCTTTGACCAGGCCCAGGACTGTACAAAGTCATCTGAAAGGGCCTCCTCCACCCAATACATACAATGTATTTACAATGGACCTGGGACTACTGACCCATTTGCAATCCCCTGTTGCCTGCCCCCCTGGTCTCATGGCTATGGCTATTGCTGTTGTTGCTCCTAAAAGCCTTCAGCTTTGTGCCATCACTGGCGATCCTACAATGACTAGTGCCCTGGACAACGGCCCGCTGCTGCAAACCAAACACCCCCCCCCCCACACACACCCCCCCGACCCCCAAAAAAGATGGCAAAATCGGCAAAAAAAACCCCGCTTATAATAGCTGATAAAAAAAAATGCTACTACCATGTTATTGTTGCAATACAGTAGTATGGTAATAGCACACCACAGACATAACATGTTAATAGTGGTAATTGGTGATTTTCGAAATGTAGTCGGGGGCAGGGTTTTGGCATCGCGGATGCCACCCCAGTTGGCCAGTCCCTTGGGCCGCCCCTGGGCTCGTAAATGTATCCTTGGTAGGGTCGCCTGTCCTGGCTTAGCCTCCGCGTTACAAGGAAGCCACAGCTGTCCAGGTCACCTGCCAACACCTAGAGTCGTGCGGCCCCTTGCAAAAACATGCAAAAGAGGCCATATTTTCTTTGCAAAAGCATGCACACACACACTCTCACGCACTCACACACATAGATCTCCAAAACACATGCATACTCACATCCATGCACACGACCAACATGCAAATTCACAAGTACTATGTATTTCAAAGGCGTGCACACGCACACGCACACACATCCCATGGCCACGATGTCAACACACACACACACACACACACACACACACACACACACACACACACACACACACACACACACACACACACACACACACACACACACACACACACACACACACATACACACATACACACAAACACACACACACACACACAGTCATCATCTTGGAACAGCTGCCAGTCCTGTGACAAAATACATGCGTGACTTTCAGCTAGTCAGGGCCACAAACACACACGCACACACGCACACACACACACACACACACACACACACACACACACACACACACACACACACACACACACACACACACACACACACACACACACACACACATGCTCCATGTGTGTGTGTGTGTGTGTGTGTGTGTGTGTGTGTGTGTGTGTGTGTGTGTGTGTGTGTGTGTGTGTGTATTATTTTCCTATACTCTGCAATAAGTATATTCCTCATTATCCAAGGCAACGTCTCAACTTGTGCTGGTGACAATCATGGCTCCCTGCATGGGAACACTACAGCCATTTGAAGTGGACAGTTTTTGACATATGTGTGTATGACTGACTGTGATGTATTCTGTACTGTATATTTGTTCCACGGCACAAGGAGGTGTTATCGATATGATAAGATGTGTAATATGATTGGTGACGTCATGCCCCCTATAAATATGAATGTTCTGGACTTGATCATTCTCTTGAGTCTTGGCCCGCTCTCAACATGGCTGGAAGAGCAGCTTGTTAATTTTCTACAAAATAAATATGCCTTTCTCGTCTACCTTTCTGTGTTGCCCTATTGAACTCCTGCTGTGTGTTAGTAGCGCTCCTGCTAACAACAGTTCTTGCACATTATGCTTTTATGTAATTAATTATCATTATGAACCATGGACCATGCATGTGTGTCTGGCACAAATAAAGAATTGGTATCGTGATTTATTTTTGCATTTTATCAATTCTATAATCATTTGATTGATTGTATTTAATTAGGAGTTATGAGCTTCTCAAGCTTGCAGGTTTTCAAGGGATACATACTATTTTCAATCACAACCCTTAACTGTTGTTCTTCAGGACAACTTCCAATCCAAACTACTGAAGGGGGGGGGTGAGGTCACTCAAATACATATGACAGGCTAGTGACCTCTCACCCCGTGTAATAGCCCCTTATAGATTAACAAGTGCTCACGAAATCTGACCGAGGGGGCATTAAATCGTTGCACTATTTTGAAAGCCACCTACAGTACTAGGAACAGCAGGGGAGTGTTGTGTTGTGTGTGTGTGTGTGTGTGTGCATGTGCGTGTGTGTGCGTGTGGGTGCATGTGCGTGTTTGTGCGTGTGTGTATGCGTGTGTGTGTGTGAGTGTGAACGTGTTTGTGCGCGTATGCTTGTGTGTGTGTGTGTGAGTGCAAACGTGTTTGTGCGCGTGCGTGTTTGTGCGTGTATGTGTGTGTGTGTGTGTGTGTGTTGGCGGCATCATGGGGTCATTGGCAGTAAAAGAAGGAGCCAGCAGGTTTTGTTACAGCCTCACTTTTACAAGCTATTCCATGATACACCCCGTCCTAACACGCATGCAAGCACGCACGCACGCACGCACTCTCTAACACACACATGCAAACACACACGCGCACGCGCACACACGCACACGCACACACACACACACACACACACACACACACACACACACACACACACACACACACACACACACACACACACACACACACACACACACACACACACAGGGCCATTGACAGCTTTGGCTGGGCCAGAGACAAAGCCATCTCCCCTGTTCAGTACAGTGGGGACCCTCTGTCCCTGGGCCTGGGACAACTCATCCTTTTGTCCCCCCAAGTCAGCTTCCCTGCGCGCACGTGCGCACACACACACACACACACACACACACACACACACACACACACACACACACACACACACACACACACACACACACACACACACACACACACACACACACACACACACACACATAAGGGTATGGATGGTTGGCGTTATTTGGAGTGTGTGTGTGTGGGGGGGGGCGTTGACAGTGAGACTCATTTACAGGTTGGACGCTGCGGTTTCGTTTAATCTCATTCCAGACTGTCTTTCGAGAGGGGAGAGGGCAGATATGCCTACAGTGGAAACTTCCACATGTTGTGGAAATGTGAAAAAATTGTGAGGTTGTGATATAAAAGTCTAGGTCAGAGACTCAAGCCACTCATCAGACCATACAGTGAGCGATACAGCCATGGCAAACCGTAGTGTCACCATTCCAGCAACTAAATCTGGGAGATTTTTTGTGACCAGTAGCGTTTTGGAGAGCGCGCACATCCAGATAAAACAGGTGCCTGACTTAAACTCGATGAAACATGAAAAGAGAGAAGGTCCGCACTCTGTTGATGCTCCCCGTTTATTTAACACAACGGTTCGTCGGGATACTTTTCAGATTTTTTGTGACCGCCACGTGGCAAATGGTGTTTGTTGGGGGGGTCATAAACAGGGCTGGATTAACACATAGGCTAAATATGGCTGCCGCCTAGGCACCCCCACCAGCCAGGGCCCCCCCCTGATTGGTCAAAGAAAGGAGGGAAAACAATTTAGCTGAATTGCAGATACGGTATTGAAAAAAAAATCGTCTCACCTCTCTAGTTGGCAGATATCAGACTATAGCTCGGTATTACTAAGACACTGTAGGCCTATACGTATGTCATTTTGTCCTGGATTTTCTCTCTGAGGGGACCTTTCGCAACCTGTAGCATAGGGGCATCTTAATCTTGCCCTGGTCATAAACTAGGGGAGAATACAATCAGGGGTGGAAGAAGGGTCTGAAACACAGTAGAGTCTCGGGGGGGAAAGTTGGCAGGCAGGTATGATTCACAGCAAGCCTGACGGCTGACCCTACATGCAACGCAGGGCTGTCACAACCAGGCAAGCAAACTAGGCAATTACTAGGGGCTCCCAGCTAAAGGGGGGCCTCCTGGCAATGACTGGTTATGGCCTTCGACAGCAATAACAATCGACAGCAATGACATTTCTGTGACTATGGCAGCTTTGATACAGTTTTTGAAATTGAGGGGGAGACTCTCCAATAGTTTGAAGAGAGCAAAAGGGCCCCAAGTCACTCTTCACCTATTGAGCCCCCCAGATACATTGAAACAGCCCTGCCTTCACAGGCCTATGATCAGCAGGGGGAGGGTGGCATCATGGTATGTCTTGTAAAACTTGAATCTGAGTGCCATTGGGGACAGCATGATGTCATGGTCGGTAAACGCCTGTCCAAGGGCACATGGTCGAAGCGTCACAATTGAAAACAAACCTTGGTCGCACTTCATATAAAGTTCACATTTTAAGTTCAGTTACATTAACTGCCTACAATTTGACTTAATATCAGGAAACATTATGTACTGGCACTGTATACTTTAGGATTGGGGTTAGGTGTGTATACGGAGTAGGCAGGCGGACGGGCACCGTCTGAGTGTGTGTGTGTGTGTGTGTATCCTTTTTACCAGGCGAGAAGCTGTTCTCGCCATGTGTGCATGTGCACCTGTGTGTGCATTTGAGTAGTCTATAGTCTAAATAAACTAATGCTTAAAATGGGCCAGCCGTGGCCTAATGGTTAGGGAGGTGGTGATTAGATCAGAGGGCTGCAGGTTCGAAACCCGCCCTCAGCTCTCCCTACACTCCATCCATAGCTTACAGTATTTCTCAATTGGTTTTGTACATTTCTCGAATCTCTCACAATTTGCAAAACATAATATTCATTCTCAAAACAGCTTTAACAAATGGCAAAACACGGTGGATAACCTGCAAAACCGAGTCTCTTGCTCAAAACCCTTATTTGTCTTTCAAAAAACAAGTTTTTGTGTCAATGAACGTATCAGCGCCAGCAGAATGGTTAGTCATTGTGTCATAGTGTATTGACAAGCTAGTCAAATCAATTTCTCATGTTGTCAATTGAATAGTACACTCTTGAGGATCTTTTCTGAAGCGAAATGTTGTTTAGATTGGATGGGAAATGTTGTAAATTCAGTTTTATATTACATTGATCAGATAAGATTGAGATAGTTTCATGCATTCAGTGACAAAGCTTTTTGAGTGATATGACAAAAGCAATTGATAATGTACGAAATCACTGAGAATTGTACACAGCCATGGCATGGTGGACGAGAGCATTTGCTATATGCTGAAAACAATGAGAAACTGATTTGACCATGTGCACAGGTAACACCAGGAAGTCACAATTGAACAAAGACTTTTGAGAATCATTTTTCTGTTGTGAGAAATGTACAAAACCAATTGAGAAAAACTGTAAGTGCCTAACACTACACTACAGGGACTGTGGCCAGTACTCTGTAAATATCCGTAAGTCGCTTTGGATAACAGCGTCAGCTAAGTGTAATGTACTATGTACTATTTGAGTGTTTACTGTAAAATTTGTCCCTCGCATGTGATAGAATCTATGCGGCTAGCACAAATGGGGAATTCTCATTTTGACGGGAAACCCCTCCCACCACTCTTTCTTTACGAGAGCACACCTTCCTTTTAGTAGGTGCTAGAATGGACATTGCGTCAACTGAGAGAACACTGAAACCACACTCACATTCACAACGTCCCCTTTGTGTTTTGGGGTTAGGGTAACCTCCGACACTGAACATTTTCTGCCTTCGCATTTTATTGTTCATGTGATATATATACAGTACCACTAGCACTTTTCATATTTCTATGTGAATAATGTAACGTATCCATGTGACCGTCACGTCTCTGAGCATTCTGTACAGTCAGTGTGCGTATGATATTCAACTGACCTATACTATATTTTCACATTCCTCTGTGTACTACTTTGCAGGGGCGGTCCTAGGGGTGGGCTGACTGGGCAATTGCCCGGGGTTGCACCTGAGAGCGGGTGGCCCCAATGCAAAACCCCACCCCCAATGATGTTGTGAAAACTGAAATATAACTAAAATAATAATAAACATATTAAATGATTAGTATTTTTAAATCATTGAAAAAGTGTTAATTCCACGCGATCACCGCACTGTTGCAATAATAACACATTATTACTGGGTTTTTTGACAGCTATTAAAAGCGTTTTTCGTCGCTTTATATTTTTTTCATTGGGATGGGGCCGCAAAAGGGGGTGGGTACAGGAAGGGACGTTGCCCAGGCTGCAAATCATTGTCGGATCGCCACTGCTATACTGTGTACCAATTTGGTATATATACAGTACCTCCACATCTGACTGTACTGTAGTGTGTTTATGATATTCACCTGACCTATAATAGATTTTCACATTCCTCTGTGTACTGTACGGTGTGCTCCCCTCCATCCATGTGATATCCTCTCTGTCGTCTATAACATACCTCCACATCTCCGAGTCGGCGCCTGCTATTCCAGCAATGCAGGTCCGCGTGTCTCACACGTCTTTTTACTGCTTGTCAACATGAGGATATGCTGTCCACACACACACACACACACACACACACACACACACACACACACACACACACACACACACACACACACACACACACACACACACACACACACACACACACACACACACACACACACACACACACACAGAGTTTGCACTTAACAGGGGCTCACATCATTCGCACAGACGCCCGCCTTGGCTTTAAACGCCTTCAGTATTTTTACAAGTCAAATATTTGTTATGCTAGCTACCAGATTAGTTAGTGAGTTTGGAAAAAAAATCTGGTATTTGTGGCCCGCCTGCCCCCCTGCCTCTCAATAAATAAACATCTCCACAGGCGTTCTGACTTCACATGGTCAGTACCCATACAATGCGAAACATGTTTGTTTTTTTCAGTGCCGTAGAACTCTACAATACTGCAGAAAAAGATTCTAGAATGTAGTAAAACGGTATAGAATCTTGGCGACTGACCCACTGCGCCCCTTGCTATTGGCTGCGGCGGGCATACCTGTCGAGGCACGCAACTTGAGCGTGCAATAATAATTAAAAAAGGGAGCACATGATTGGGTGTAGTTTTGCGCAAGACGAAGCCGGAATGTTTATCTAGGGTCTCTCCACCATTAAGTTCAGCATCTCCCCTGGCATCAGTGCACAGCACACGGAGCGCACGCTACACTGCTACACTGCTACACTACAACAACAGCACAGCAGCCTTATTGAGGAAGACCAAGGACCCCTGCAGTTTGACTTTATGGATCTTACAAGTGTCAAAACTGTAAATATCCCTCCTTTTTTGCAGTAAACGCCTCTAATGTGTGTTGTAAACTTGTGAGTGCATGCAGTTACGGATGTCTGCAGAAGACAAATTTTAAATGCATGCGAATGTTTCAGTTAAAGTGGCTTGCATCTCTTTCAGTTTTCAGTTTTCCCTTTAAAAATAATTAGTTACACATACATTTTTTTTTAAATAATTTAGAAAATGCCCCAAATGACCAAATTCTAGCCCGTCATGATTGCCTGTGAACAGACCTTTTAAAAGACACTAAAAGTATGTCACTGAATTTTGGCATGCTTACAGTATCTACTGAGAACTTGAAAAGTAAATTATTAAATGCAGGTGTATGAAGATATCTATCCGTCATCACTGCAATCCCATAATAATCTTCAATTCAATTATAAGGATGTCAGGGATTGAATGTCGACAAGTGAAAGATTTCTATTCCAACATGACATCAACACTTATCAGTACACACGATGACAACACTGATCCTTTCTTACAAGCTTTTACATACACGTCTGAGCCAGGGGGCTTTTGGAGGGAAGGTCAGGAAGAGCGGCTGCTATTTGCACCTTCTTGTTTTGAGCGTTGTACAGTGGCAGCGCACCTGCTTCTGTATTTTTAATAATATATTTATATCTCCACGTAAATGCCATTTGATGCATCCGCTAAGTCAGGCTTTTATAATGACAGCACTGGTGGTCGGCCACCTTGTGCTGGGGCTGTGCTTGTAAACATCACAGTAAAAACTCTAGTGTTCATTTAACACATAGAGAGTCGATTTGACATCTTGTAGAGTATATTTGGTCCCAGCATACTCTATTAAGTGTTGGATTAACACTACATTTATTGTTATTGTGCACTAAACACTGCACTAAACTCCTTAGGTCATTGCAAAGCAAAAGTAACTTTCTGTATGAGATACAGTAGAATAGATCCTCACTGCAGTGAGGATCTATATATAAATGAGGATCTGTATATAAATATCATCATCATGTTTTCAGTTTTTTCCTTTTTACAGTAATTTCTGTCAAAAATCATTATATTTAAGTCCTTGCCATACAGGACCATCACCAAGTGTTCAAAATATATTTTCTAAGTATTGCAGTATTGCCCCCATAATATCCTCGATGGCTTAGTGAAGACTCAGCTTCCAAAGTTACCAGCTATTCATTTCTGTCAGGTACTAAGTGAGAGTGAAAAAGAAAATGTGCCATTATGTAATTACCCTGTACCCACATTGACCTCAACAGAGTCTAAGGTACAGTGTAAGCACACAGTCTTATGTTCATACACACACTTTTGCACTGTACCTAAATAATGTAACAGGGACAGTTTTACCCCATTCCTCTGTGAAACCAACTACTTACAACCATCCTTTGCAATATTTCACAAAAACACAATATTTCATTATTATTTATGTGTGTAGGGATATAATGAATAAATATAATATAATATAATCAATGTAATTAATATGTGTGTTGACTGTGAAGGGAAAGGCTGAAACTAAGCGTGTGTGCAGTTGCGAACTCTCCTATATGAGGCCACACGAACTCTACTGATGAAGAGGTCTATTTAATGCTCGAGACGATTCTCTTTTTTGGAGTGTCCTATTTTGTGTCTCCATCATGGAGTTATGGTTATGGTTATGTCTTCATATCTGGGTGCCACTTAGCTATGTCTCTCATAGTAAAATCCATATCTCCGCCGTAGCCATACTTGCCCACCCGCCGCGACCGCACTTACACAGGTAATCAAAGAGTAAAGGACTGTACTGTCCGCAGGGGTCAATGGGAATGTGGTCGATTTGACATTTAAGTCCAAGAGGGTGCAGGATGGGGATGGGATGGGGGTGGGGTGCGGTGCGGTGGGGGCGAGAGATCGGATCCGGCCGTGACTGTAAATCCTCCGGAGCCATCTTGACATTAACGGGGGCGCGTTATTCGTTTTTTGACTTCTTCATCTGGTGTTTTACAAGGCCGGGTAGTGTACAGCGTGTACTTGTAAAAAGGGAAAAGACGGCAGCTGTCAAAGGACCCCAGTTCTTCCGAGTGACTCATTAGAACAGGTGATTTATTGACTGTGGGGTAGGTGGGTGGGTGGATCAGAAATAGTCTCAGGTAGTTATGAATTTTATCACTCCAAGTGGTGGAGGGGGGGGGGGGGCAGACACCTAAGAAGAACCAAACAAAGCTATAAACACGGCCTTTCAGGCATTGAGGGGGGCACACAAGCGGAGAACCAGAAAACATCAGATATGATTATGTTTACTTTTTAAATATCAAAAAGAAGAAATAATTGAATCTACATTTTTTCTGTCATTTTATGGACTTTTGAAAATTGTGCGGAAGTGTTCTTTTCTTTTCCACTTTGGACATTGCCATTTTCGTTCTTTGTTCTAAACCTAGAAATGGACATTTTAACCCCATAATGTCCACCATACCTTCAGTGGCACGCTGTTATAGTCATTGAAAAGTTAACTCCCATAGTACAAAAATACTATGACATACTATAACACAGGGCCTTTAGTAATGTACTATGACTTGGTCTTTGCCATTCTGGTAACAGAAAATGTATAACTCTATGTCTTAACTGGTTAAATAAGTAGGACAAATTAATTTGAATTTACAGTATACAGTAATATGCAGTGGTGTACATAGACATGAATAAACCGGCATAGTAAGTAATATGTATGTCACTCGTACTGAGAAACTGTGAGCCATGTCGTCCTCTTTCATGCATCTGGAAGTCTGGCCAAGTGGCTATATCAGTGTCAGGCAGATGAGGCAGCTGTTACTGGTAAGCCTGACAGAGGCAGCGTCACGCTTAGGTTCGGGAATGGAGGCAAGGGAGAATGGCAGTGTTACACTTAGTGTGCATTCCAATATGCGACCTTACGTCCTCCACTTGGGCTGGTGTCCTCACATTTTGCTGATGCCCCGCCTCCGTGGAGAAAACAATTAAGTTTCCCCCCTGTCAGCCTAGCCAAAACAATTTTTGGGGGACTATTCTTCATTCACCATCCTGTTTGAAAATGAGAAAATAACTTTACAATTGAGCTTTTGCGAGATATTGAAATCTAATGCTGTTGTCAGTGATGTCATCACAATGTATTGTTTCCTGGTACGAGGCCACAAGCACAAGTGGAGGACGCAAGGTCGCATATTGGAATGCAGCCTTAGCGTTCGGGAATGGAGGCAAGGGAGAATGGCAGTGTTACACTTACGGTTGGGGAATGGAGACAATGGATTCTTTCCAATATTCTAACTCCCATCCTCCACCTGTGCTTGTGGCCTCGCGGTTCACTGACGCACCGCCTCTGTGAAGAAAACAATTCAGTTTCCCCGCCGTTAGCCTGACCAAAATCACTTTTGCAAGACTTTTCCCCGTTCAACACCCCGAATGGAAAGGAGAAAATGAATCCTGAAAGTGAAGCCTTTGAATTGTGCTTTTGTGAGATATTAAATTAAACTTCTTTCATCAATGACGTCTTGCGACGTCATCACATGGCCACAAGCACAATGGAGGACGGGAGTCAGGAGAATGGAAAGAACACAGGGAGAATAGCAGTGTCACACTTAAGATTCTGGAAGGGAGACAGGGAGAATGAGAAGAGAGAATGCAGGAAAAAGACAAAGGAGAGGAGAAGAATGGAAAAGAGGAGAGGAGAGGAGAGGAGAGGAGAGGAGAGGAGAGGAGAGGAGAGGAGAGGAGAGGAGAGGAGAGGAGAGGAGAGGAGGGGAGGGGAGGGGAGGGGAGGGGAGGGGAGAGGAGAGGAGAGGAGAGGAGAGGAGAGGAGAGGAGAATGTAGAAGGTGCAGCCAAGCAGTGCCAGCACACTGCCCTGTGATTTGGTCAGCAGGTGCTGGTAGTGGTACTGTATGTGTGTCTGTGTGTGTGTGTGTGTGTGTGTGTGTGTGTGTGTGTGTGTGTGTGTGTGTGTGTGTGTGTGTGTGTGTGTGTGTGTGTGTGTGTGTGTGTGTGTGTGTGTGCCAGACACTGCTCATGTTTCACAGCCCATACGTGTCTCCAAGAACAGGTTGCAAGCATCCCCCGCAATAGCCCTCACCTTCCCGAACACGCTGTTGACATTAGGTCACGCCCTGCCGACAACGCGCTGCGACGGGTGACTATGTCTCTCACTTTTGATGGTAATAGGCGGCCGCAAATGGGTTCACGGTGTTATTAAGTGTGTGTGTGTGTGCATGTGGTGTGTGCGTGTGTGTGTGTTTGAGCGTGCATGTTTTTAGGGGGGGGTGTCCAATATTGGTAATGTGGCTTTGATTAGCACATGACTTCATCCTTTTGCACACACATACAAAAGGTATATAAGACACAGAGTGAGCCAGAGCCTCTAGGGACACTTCCATCTCACACTCTTTTGAGGAGTAGAGCGAGCTAAGAGATTTCACATTTTGTGGACTACTAGAAGACATCACACATACATCTTTCTACCATGGGCAGACTTGACAGGCTTGGCTTTGAAGAGCTGGTAATTACCTTTTCTTTAAGTGTATGGCAAATATGTGTTGTTAATTGAGTTTCAAC